>NC_088242.1:21381454-21613954 GCF_036934945.1 Oncorhynchus masou masou | reverse complement strand
TATCACTAGCCACTTTAAACAATGCTACCTTATATAATGTTACTTACCCTACATTATTCATCTCATATGCATACCTATATACTGTACTCTATATCATCGACTGCATCCTTATGTAATACATGTATCACTAGCCACTTTAACTATGCCACTTTGTTTACATACTCATCTCACATGTATATACTGTACTCGATACCATCTACTGTATCTTGCCTATGCTGCTCTGTACCATCACTCATTCATATATCCTTATGTACATATTCTTTATCCCCTTACACTGTGTATAAGACAGTAGATTAGGAATTGTTAGTTAGATTACTTGTTGGTTATTACTGCATTGTCGGAACTAGAAGCACAAGCATTTCGCTACACTCGCATTAACATCTGCTAACCATGTGTATGTGACAAATAAAATTTGATTTGATATATACATATATATATATATATATATGTATATATATACACGTATATATATATAGGGTTTCATGGTACAGATGTATGATCTTAATTTGATCAACCTGTTGCAGGGAATTTAAAACTTGTTGTCGATCTGAGGTTTAAAAGGGCTTCTGAAGTTTGTTAATTTTGTCACACCCTGGCCATAGAGAGGATTTTATTCTTTATTTTGGTTAGGCCAGGGTGTGACTAGGGTGGGCATTCTAGTTTCTTTATTTCTATGTTTTCTATTCCTTTGTGTTTGGCCGGGTATGGTTCTCAATCAGAGGCAGCTGTCTATCGTTGTCTCTGATTGAGAACCATACTTAGGTAGCCCTTTTTCCACCTGTCTTGGTGGGAAGTTGACTTTGTTTAGGGCACATAGCCTTTGAGCTTCACGGTTTGTTTTGGTAGTGTTATTTGTTTTGTTCGGCGTCATTTTGATTAATAAACGAAAATGTACGCTTACCACGCTGAACCTTAGTCCTCTCCTTTCAACAGCCGTGACAAATTTCCACTTTGTAATTTCAGACTTCATTATCCCTTTGGAAAAATGTCCATTAATTCTAATACACATTTACTGATACTGCGGGATTATTTTCCTGTCAAACTGTCTCAAATTAAGATCCTACATCTGTAGAGTGACTTTGTTCAAAGCAACAGGTGACTTAACCAATTCCCATGGTTTGTTAAGAATGTCCTCTTTCAGTTCCTTCCTAGGACACGATTCAACCGACGTACATTGAATTCAATGGTGGTAGGGCATCCTTCTAAAGTGAGTTGTCACATTAACACCAACTAAACCATGCTTAGTGCCGTCAGGCAGACAATACAGAGCTATTAAAAGAGCTGTTTCAAAGTCAATACTATTACTCAAGCGATTTCGTATTACAGTTCACACTTAACTGTCATCATATGAACAATTGGAGCCATCGGCAGTCCTTTCTGTTTTAAATAACGGCTCTAAATGGGCTTAGATTCCAAATACAACAAAGAGAATACCGAAAGCTATGGGCTACAGTGTTGGCGAGGGCATGATACTGTTTACTCAACATGCACAAAGGCAGACTACCACTCACACTCACCTCAACCCACTAAATATATGCCAACATCCAGCCAGCACACTACGTGTTCTTTTTTTCTTCTCCATTGGTTTTTGACTTTGCGGAAGTCCATCCACAAATGCAGCATCAACAAATCTGGGACAGGTTCCAGACTTTTTAAAGAAAGGTGTATATTTATTGTTCAGGCTGTAAATATCCCTGGCTATATTTGCTCACTTTTGCTCTTGACATTTTAAACTATTTTTACTATTGTAGTATTCTATAGTTGTCCTATCCCAGCAGCGCGTCATTTTTTATTCGTAAACTGTGTTTTGACTCAAGTTATAGGCAGTCCTAAAGGGGCTTATTATAGAAAACAGATTGGACATTCTATAATTATCACCAACACTCTAAGTAAACATATTTGACATTTTGATTGTTTATATTTTCTAAACATACACACAAAATGTTAAATTCAAGCCACAACTAACGGGTACTTGTAATCAACACCTTGATAATGACAATCGAGAGTAGCCAACCAACTGCAGTAAAGGCCCTTTCACAGTTTTTGGCACATGTTACCATCTTCACTATCCCCCCTCCCCTCTCTTCCCACACCCAACCACCAAAACACAAAGTCAAACTGAAAACAGCAGTGTGCAAGCTTTCATTTCTTTGGGTACAGCAGTCTCGGGGCTCTGGAACGGTTGGCTGTGCCGCCGCGCCTGCAGGCCCCACCCATTCCTCTGTTCCATAGAGGAAACAGAGATGACAGTGTGCCAAATCCTCTGGTTCCTGTGGCAGAGACCCGCCGCTCTTGCCCTCCTGTCTCTCCCCCGGCCTGGCGCACAACAGGCGACTTGCTCCCTGTTGTGGCCATGAGGATGGGTGCGCCCTGCCCGTCACGCATTCAGCCACCACAGCCCCCACGCGGCACCTTCAGTTCTGGCCCACTTGGTCTTGACCACAACCACAGAGCCTCTGGGGCAAAGAGACTATATTTACCATTAGGGCACATGAAGCCATGCCATAATTAAATGGGTAATTGGGGACTGTGAAACTCAAAAGGGAAGATGTGTTGCTGTTGCAGCTCCTTGCCTCTTTCTAGGTTGCTTTTTAACTTACATGCACATATATGCTTCATTTAGCATTGTGTATGGGGGCCAGATTTAAAGACCTTGGTACCAAAATTAATCTTAATCTTCCATAACTCCACATCTGAACCAGCAATCTTCAGGCTAATGGTCCTCCTCTAGGCTACCTGCTGCTACACCTTTGACATCATACTAATCACAGCTAAAACAAATCCCTGTGGGTTACTCATGGATTCAGTCCACTGTTTTCCATAATCAGATTATATGAAAAAGTCTTGTGCAGTAGTGCTCTAACCAGCATAGTTTCCCTTCATGGTGACTTCACAGGACTTTCATTGTATTTTGTCTAAAAGCCCATCTAGCTCAGTATCATACTGAACCCTGTGACATCACCGTATCAACAACCTGGTCCTTTTCTCCTTTCTTTTTTCTGGAGAAATCCAATCTCTTTCCTGCTCAGTCTATGTGTTGCTCTGCCACCAAGGTCAAGACATCTGTTTATATAGCTTTGTTTTTTATTTCAGCATGTGCTTCATTTTCTACAGATAAGAGGAAAAAGCTGTACTTTGACTACTTTGACCAGGGAATGTGAATTACCACTTGTAGCAGGTGTTCTCCTTGTCAGGAATAGGGAGGCCCTGCATGGTACACCATGCATGTCATCACCCAGCTCAGATAGACCCAAACACTCTCTCCCCATGGGTAGCCCCAGAGATTCACAGTGTAAGCCTAGCGCTGCTCGCTGCCTTCTGTCGGGAATGTGGCAGCATTCTAAACACTGATAATGGCAGTGGAGCATGGTAGTTGGTTTTGATAGCATTGGATGTTGCTCTTGCTCAGGGTCTATGACTTCTTTTGAAATGTGACATTTTGAAAATGATGACAATCACATCTGTGTGAATAATCACAGTAAATTACATTGAAATTATAAAATACCCTAAGTGATACTTGATATAAATACATCAACAAAGTCAAGTCATCTCTCACCACATCTCTGTAGTGATGCTTTGGAGTTTGCTCAGATTCAGAGTAACTTGAACACTACCTCAGATCCCACTGGCCCCAGACTAACATCCTAGGCTCAATTGGGAGGGAGAAAATGTAGGGGTAAGAAAGTGGGGTCAATTGAGCCATTTAAAAAAAATATTCAGCATCTCTATCAAGGGAAATACAGTGTTCTTTCAAACAATTATCTACATATATTTCAGGATATTGTGTATCCATGATAATAATCAGTATTCATGTAAAAAGTACATAAATACAAGAACAAAAAAGTGCTCTCTTGGCACAACTTACCCCGGGCATGGGGTAAGTTGAGCCACAGGCCAGGGTAAAGTTAAGCCGCCTACACATTTCTGTACCAAATTAAATATTACCACTACCCTTATAAAACCATGTCTATTTTTATTTACCAAACACAATTCAACCCAATCACAATCACATTAAAATAATTTAAAGCATATTTTAAAACACAGGTTTAGCACCTAACAAACACTTTGTACTTGTTAAAACACTTTTAACATAGGCCTTGTTGTCATCTCATATCCCCAGTGATAATGCCTTGCATTACACCAGGGAAGAAAATACTTAAATTTGCTCAACTGGCCATTGCCTCAACCATTGGCTCAATTTACCCCAAGGCAAACAATTTGACTATATTAGCCCACACAGCTACAAGGATGCACTTTTATGCTAGGTGTAGGACCTCATATTGAAGCTTATACAGACCTCAACTGACGTATGGAACAATCTTAAAAGTATCTAGTTAGAATTTTCATGATGCTTGTACCTAAACCTAACACATTAAATAAATTTGACTTGGAGGACCCAACTTGCTTACCACTTGGTTTCTTGTGGTTTCTTCCCTCACAGACATTAAATGACCTCTTCCTAAACATTTGGTCAAAATGACACATTTTGTGTCTTGTTTCCTAGAAACAAGGGCGGCTCAACTTACCCCACTCTCACCTATCCCTTCTTATTTTGGTATGTCAATGCTTACTGGGATTTCAGATGCTAAACCAAGTGAAATGTAACTGCACCCTCAGGTCCTCTTTCACCTACTAAGCCCTTTTTCCTCTCCTTGTGACGCATATCCTCTCCTATTGCAACCAATATCTCATACAGTTACATGACCTACATTTCTCCAAGCCAATCCAACTGATAGTGAGGTTATGGTAACACAAACTGTGTTCACAAAGTTCAACACAAGTCAGTCTAATATCAGACACATCCACTGAGTGTGTTGGGCTGTGCTGCTCTTAACAGGGCAATTGTGTAAGATGGTCCCATAAGGCATGTCCACTCAACACTGACAGTCAGGGGAAATCATGATGGGGGTTCTGCCACCTACAGTAAAAACAGAGGGGCAAGACAAATCAGAATAAAAATACATCTCAAGGCAATGCAGAATGAATGGATGCAGCTTGCTCATGCAACAGTATAACAAACGCAGACACTCACCTAGGTGCCAGGTGGTATCTCCTCCTGTTTGGATGTGTTGATCTTGGTCTGTTGTGTTCTGTGAAAAATATAAAATATTATTAATTCGGAATGATATATGATTATGAATAAAATCAAGTTAAACATTTTTTTTTAAACATTACGTTTTAGTTAGCTGTTTGAAAGTCATTCAACCAACAACAGAATCAAATTAGGTTGCTACTGCTTTGTTGTTGGCTGGTTGGAATAAACCTCAATGGCACTCCGCCCTGGCCCAGGCAGCAACCTGCAGCTAGTGGCCTGTCTGTAGCCTACCATGTGCCTGTGCTCTAGGACCTCTGCTCTGGGGTCTGTAGTGTTGAGGAGGGGGACCATGCTGTCCTGATGGGGATCTGGTCTGGGGTCTGTAGTGTTGAGGAGAGGGACCATGCTGTCCTGATGGGGATATGGTCTGGGGTCTGTAGCGTTGAGGAGAGGGACCATGCTGTCCCGATGGGGCTCGTCTTTCCCTCCACTGCTCGCTGTGATCCACATGCTTCCCTGAGGAAAACACCACACAAAATATTTAAATGCTCTTTTAATTATGAGTTTGAGTCTTGGTATAAATATTTCGCTGTGGAGACGAAACATTAAGAATCTCTCCAAACACAAACCATACAATTCTGTGCTCGCAAAGCGCCACCACCATCTCCCCACAACCCTTGGGTAATGATTACTGGTTGGGTCTAAGACATAAATTGAAGACATACCTTTGTGTACACTGAATAAAAGAAGTAAACCTTTTTTTGCAGCATATTGGATCTATAGACTCAGGACAATACTTGTATGAAAGACAGAGACTTAAAGTGAACATTGGTAAGGAGACAATTCTAAAAAAAAATGTTTAAAGCCCGTTCTTAAACATCAGCCTCACACACACACACAGGCAGACACACACACGCACGGTCGTGGTGGCTCTGTTTTTGTCTTGTTTTTACTTAGCCACTCTAATGATTAGAGGGGCCTCATTATGTTATTAGGGTCAGAATGTTTGTTTCACCTCAGAGGAACTCAATATTCTGGGAGCATAACAATGTTTTACTGAAAACCATTGTAAGGCTTATTGTAGGGCTGTGACGATACCAATATCTCAAGATTTTTTCCATGGCAAAAATTAAAACACGAAGCAGACAAAACTCTTTGTTCCGTTTAAAAACCTGCTGTGTGTCAAATATTGTGCGCTATAGCTAGGAAAATAAATACATGTGACTTGATGACTACATAACAATGTCTGTTTCCAACATTAGGCTTGTTTTCCTAAATAATTTAAATCCGCTTTGTGTTTTGTTTCCTTGCTATGATCCTAAGGAGTATCAACATACTGCTATCGTCCTGGCCCTATTAAGCATGACAGTTTGGACAAGTTCCCATTCCCATCTATACTTCAACACTTATTTTGTGTTGTTAGGTTTTGTTTACAGAACTAGTCGCTTATTCCAAACTTAAGCCCCCTTTCCACACTCAATATCTCATAGTATTTGTGGCCCACAGAAATAGGGTATCATACATGAATTCAAATACTGTGTTTGGACAAAGAGCAGACATTACAAATCAAATCATAGCAGCCCAAGCAAAAGCAACCAAAGCTAAACAAAATGTAGTTCATATTTCACGTGTTGTTCAATGTCAAGAGAACAAACAGATGGAGAACATTTTTCCGTCCGGGTTCTTTTAATCTCCAAAAAGAACCACAATACGCTGGATGCCAGATGAGTAGTGGGGGTTGAGGACTTTGTAACAGGCTGGTCCTGGGATGTTATAATTTGGTTGTCTTGTTATGTTACCTAATATAGATCACATCCTATAAAAATAAACCCAGAATTATTCTTGTTATGACAAAGCATCTTGAGGAGCCAAAATGATCTTCCACTGGAACTTTGCCAATGGACTGAGGCCCAGATGGATCTTATTATAGACTGTAGAGACTACTGGGTATTGTTCCCCCACAAGGGGCACCAACAGTTCTACATGGTAGAGTACACATTCTCTCAACTAGAATTCTTTCCTTTTATTCAGAACATATGGATAATAATGATAGGCTGACTCTCCGAGCGTGGCAAAGAGTAGCAATGTCTTTGCCTCAGTAATCAACCAACATTGCAGGATAACTTTGAGGAGGATCCATGTTGTCATGGATTTTTTTAGTAATTAGTATAAGCATATACAAATGTTCTGTAGATAGTGGGTATTCACTGTTCAATATACTCTAACTGGGCAGAATTACCTATTAATAGGACATTATTAGCATGAATGGACTGTGTTTATGTAAACATGTGTGCATTGTTCACCGACACTCGAACCTCAACATGTTTCATTAGTCAAATGAATGGGTCTCTCACCGGGATGTGTTATCCGTGGTTTGGACTGGATGGTCTGGCCACGCCTGCTGCAGATTCCCAGGACCAGCTCTCTCAGAAAACGGAACAGGGACACCCAGGATGCCTAAACAAGATGAGCCAGGTTCAGTAAGATTAACACTTCCCTGCTGAGTGGACACACAAGGTAGGGTTTCCCCGACATGATTTTGACTTTATTGGTTTCAAAGACAACTTTGGAGCCACAATGTCTGGAAGTTGCTTTTGGGGCCTCATCTGAGGATAGTCACCACAGACATAGTAGCTAATAGCTATAAATCAAACCTACCACCGGTTATGGTAGCTCATATCTACACTAAACAAAAATATAAAATGCAACATGTAAAGTGTTGGTCCCATGTTTTATGAGCTGAAAGAACATATCCCAGCTTATTTCTCAAATTTTGTGCACAAATTTGTTTATATCCATTAGTGAGCATTTCTCCTTTGCCAAGATAATCCATCCACCTGACAGGTGTGGCATACCAAGAAGCTGATCAAACAGCATGATCATTACACAGGTGCACCTTGTGCTGGGGACAATAAAAGGTCACTGTACAATGTGCACAACAATGCCACAGATGTCTCAAGTTTTGAGGGAGCGTGCAATTGGCATACTGAATGCAGGAATGTCCACCAGAGCTGTTTCCAGTAAATTTAATGTTAATTTCTCTACCATAATCCGCCTCCAACGTTGTTTTAGAGAATTTGGCAGTATGTCCAACTGGCCTCACAACCGCAGACCATGTGTAACCACGCCAGCCCAGGACCTCCACACCTGGCTTCTTTACCTGCAGGATCGTCTGAGACCAGCCACCTGGACAGCTGATGAAACTCTTGGTTTGCACAAACAAAGAATTTATGCACAAACTGTCAGAACCCGTCTCTGGGAAGCTCATCTGCGTGCTCGTGGTCCTCACCAGGGTATTGACATGAGCGCAGTTTGGAGTCGTAACCGACTTCAGTGGGCAAATGCTCACCTTCGATGGCCACGAGCACATTGGAGAAGTGTGCGCCTCACTGAAGAATCCTGGTTTCAACTGTACCAGGCAGATAGCGTGTATGGTGTCATTTGGGTGAGCGGTTTGCTTATGTCAACATTGTGAACCGAGTGTCCCATGGTGGTGGTGGGGTTATGGTATGGGCAAGCATAAGTTACAGACCACAATTCCATTTTATCTATGTCAATTTGAATGCACAGAGACACCGTGACAAGCTCCTGAGGCCCATTGTCATGCCATTCATCCGCAGCCATCACCTCATGTTTCAGCATTATAATGCACAGTCCCATGTCACAAGGATCTGTACACAATTCCTAGAAGCTGAAAATGTCCCAGTTCCTCCATGCCCTGCATACTCATTCAAACATATCACCTATTGAGCATGTTTGGGACGCTCTGGATCGACGTGTACGACAGCATGTTCCAGTTCCTGACAATATCCAGCAACTTCACACAACCATTGAAGAGTGGGACAACATTCCACAGGCCACAATCAACAGCCTGATCAACTCTATGTTAAGGAGATGTGTGGTCACACCAGATACTGACTGGTTTTCTGATTCACACTCCTACCTTAATTTTAAGGTATCTGTGAGCAACAGATGCACATCTGTAATCCCAGTCATGTGAAATCCATATATTAGGGCCGAATGAATTTATTTAAATAGACTGATTTCCTTATATGAACTGTAACTCATGAAAATCTTTGAAATTGTTGCATGTTACATTTATATTATGGTTCAGTGTATAATCAAATCTACCACCACTGTTACAGTAGCTTATAGCTATAATTATTCCTACCGCCGTTACGGTAGCTAATATCTATAATCAATCCTACTACCACTGTGTACACTGACTCACATTGCCCTCCAGCAGCTCCTCCTGTGGCCTCCCTGAGTGAGCCAGCAGGTACTTTGAGTGGAAGAGCAGGCCGTCAAAGGTGTTCCAGGGCATCAACTGTTCCATGGGGAAGGGGCATCCACAAGCACTGTTGGCGGCCACCAGGTGGGTCAGCCCTCGGACAAACAGAGAGCCCAGCTGAACCGCCCGGGGCTCCACATGAGAGACCTGCAGAGCAGATAGAAATAGAATCAATAGAGCTCACATGATTCTCTATTCTACATGACAGAACCATATCTGTTCTACACCATGTGTTTCTATGGGAGTGTTCTGTAATGTATCATCATAACTGTATAGCATGAAGACAATAGAAGAGTATGCTATAGCACATACATTATGGAGCCAGACAAGTTATAGTAAATAAACTCTGCCCCAGAGAGTTGATCTGCACAGAGAGAGGAGAGGCACGGGTAGCAGCATGACAAGAGCAGTAGCTAGCTAGCCAACAGGCAGATGTTCCCTGTACAATTCCCTACATATTAAGTAGGACAGGAACGCTAAATTTTTTAATTTGGCTCTGTACTCCAGCATTTTGGATTTGTGATCAAATGTTTTATATGAGGTGACAGTACATAATGTCACCTTTTATTTGAGGGTATTTTCATACACATCTGTTTGACTGTTTAGACATGAAAGCACTTTATGTATCTAGTCCCCCCCATTTGAAGGTATCATAAGTATTTGGACAAATGCAATTATAGTGTATTAAATTTAGTCAAAAGTTTAGTATTTTGTCCCATAATTCTAGCACACAATGACTTTCATCAAGCTTGTGACTCCACAAACTTGTTGGATGCATTTGCAGTTTGTTTTGGTTGTGTTTCAGATTATGTTGTGCCCAGTAGAAATTAATAGTAAATAATGTAGCCACACAAGGATGTCTTTTTGGAGTCACTTTTATTGTAAATAATAATGGAATATGTTTCTGAACACTTCTACATGTATGTGGATACTACCATGATTGTGGATAATTATGAATGAATCTTGAATAATGAATTGTGACAGAGGCCTAAATAGCATACCCCCCAGAAAATGCTAACAACCCCTGTTTAGGTAATGGTGAGAGGTTAGCATGTTTTGGGGGCATGATCTTTGTGCATCTGCAATTTTACATAAAGTGCTTTAACTTCTATATGGTAAACCAGATATTAAAATACCCTCAAATAAAAACTGACATTCTGTATTGTCACCTCATATGAAAAATTTGATCTCAAATCCTAAATGCTGGAGTATAGAGACAAATTAAGTTTCAGCTTCACTGTCCAAATAAATACGTAGGGAAGTGTATTTACCCTCAGGTCTCACCTGGTCCCTCTCATAGGAGATAAGAGGGCTGATTAGGCCCTGCCAAAAACATCAGCCCAGAGACCTGCCTGCCGCCTGCTCCCCATTCAAACACATCAGCCCAGAGACCTGCCTGCCGCCTGCTCCCCATTCAAACACATCAGCCCAGAAACCTGCCTGCCGCCTGCCGCCTGCTCCCCATTCAAACACATCAGCCCAGAGACCTGCCTGCTCCCCATTCAAACACATCAGCCCAGAGACCTGCCTGCCGCCTGCTCCCCATTCAAACACATCAGCCCAGAGACCTGCCTGCCGCCTGCTCCCCATTCAAACACATCAGCCCAGAAACCTGCCTGCCGCCTGCTCCCCATTCAAACACAGCTTCAGCTAAAGCAAACTAAGAGAGAAGAGAGATCAAGCTAAAAAGGATGCAGTCAGCAGCCTGTGCCTTCCAGGCACATTGCCCCTAAACAAAGCACTCATCCCATATCTAAACACACATACAGGCAAGCAAAGGAAGCACCTACTTTGGGGCTTGTTTAAAACAGAGTATAGGCCTAAACTGGCCAATTTGACACGTAGTAATTTGACAATGTGTGGCTACACTTTTCCTGTTCATTGGTTGAAAGTGGCAGATCCCACACACATACTTGTGTGTGGGATCCCTGGCCAATTAGAAAACCAGTTACAATTTTCCTTGAACATTTCTAAACTTAGTCAAACCTCCTTTCCAAAATTTGGTGTTTTTTTCTCTAAATGCTGAAGTAAGAATACTAATCTCCAGCCATGGATCCACCCTCAGTGAAGAGGGTAAAAGTTGGGAAGAACCATGTCTTTTAAGTAGATGGGTGCAGCTGTCCTCACAGCAACTTCCCCAAAGCATAAACATTCAAATCTTTTCCAACCAGACGCCTGAGACAGCCAACACTCCTGGGGGCACCCCTCTGTGTTCAGGACAACCGTCTCCTGTCCATTACACAAGAGAGGATCTTACCAGTGTATATTTGAAACAGCACCGCACATCCCATTCTGCTGTACAAGCTTAGACGAACAAGTGTCTCATGACCAGGGTTGCAAAATTCCGGGAACTTTCAATAAGTTCCCTGGTTCTCCTGAAATCCATGTTGGAGGATTCCCGGAATACAGAGAGAATAAGCAGGAAATCTGGAATCCTCCAACCAGGATTTCTGGAAAACCAAGGAATTTATTGAACGTTTCTGGAATTTCACAACCCTACTCATGACTAGTAGAAACTAGGAATTGTCTAATTTGGAGCCCTTGCTGTTGAATAAAAGGGTTTATTGGTGTGAGTGTGGATGTGGATGAGGGCTGAATGCGGGCTCCCAGCAGCTCCCTAATGCAGTGGCATCCCCTGATCCCCAGCCCTAGGCTGAATGGACATTCCCCCAGTATGAAAAAGCACTGCAGGGGGAGAGAGATTAGAGAGAGAGGAGAGAGATAGAGACTCTCCAGGGGTATCAGGCTGCTCCTGGAAAGTCTCCTGCCATCTGTCTCCCCCTCCTCCTCTCACTGACCCTCCCCACCCCTGGCCTTCTGAGATTTCAGGCAGATGTGACATACTTCCCGATGGGATGCAACAATGGTGTGGGGCAACAGGTGCGCGTGGAGCCCTGGAGTAGGAAAAGCAGACAAGCTTACACACACTCTGATCTGTCCAGCAGCAGGCGGTCCCCACCCCGCCTGGCGCATTTGCCTCTCTCGCTCCCTCCTCCAGTCCACCCATTCAACACCTGCTAATGTGCACTTACTAAATAGAAATCTCCCGAACACAAACAATCACCCCATATAGTCTGGGATCTAGTGTTACACAAGCTGGAGTTTACTGAAGCTGTTATATAAACAAACACACAAAATCCTTACAATGTTCAATGATCACAAGAGAAAGAATGGAGAGTTACACATGATAGTGTGCACAGTGAGTCGATTTCTATTAATATCAGAGTAACAGTAACAATCCTGATTTGACAAGAAAAGAGAAACTGACTGATGCTAGCTTTAAGGAGGACGCTATGGAGGCACTGTAAATCAGGAGGTGGCTTCCTGAATGTCTCCCACTAAGCTTTAATTTGTCATTGCTATCACCCATTATCTCTACTGTAAGTAGCCACTATCAACCCGGGCCCAGGAAAACCACCGCCCGCTCTGGGCAGCTGGGGCAGAAATAGCAGGCATAGTAAGGTTTAAATTAGGGTGGGGAGCTGCAAATAGCTGCTGTGGTCAGTGTCAGGGACAGCTTGGAGTCCGTCGCCAAAGCATCGCTCTCAGGTTCAGGCCACAATTAGAGCAGTTTGAGCAGGAATGTCGCAATGCAACCCAAAATTACACCCCCACCCCCAGCAGTTTCTCCTGCTGCATCTTCTTGCATATTGAGAGAGTCAACCGAGTTTCTTCTGTGGGACTTGCTGTATCGTGGAAAAACTGCTTTTTGACTATCCAATTCTCCCAGCCTCATTCTCTTGTTGTTGTCTTGGGTGTGGTTAGGGATGCATTTGTTTGAATGTGACTACACAGTTGTCATGTAAGTGAGTGAATAATGCCTGCCGGTGTGGAGACAGACATTCACAAGACTTAGGGTGGGCCAAATAAAATCAGTGCACCCTACCTGCTATTGTCTCTCAGTCTGTTGTCAGTAATTTGCTATAAGCCAATCATCCTCCATCTGACCTTCAACACACACTCTGAGGCCTTTGTCAGGCCATTATCTTAAGTGGTTGTTTATTTGCAACCACCTCAATGACTGGGTAGGACTCATATGATCATGGGCTGTACATTATACACTCTCCAACCTAATTAGCAGGTTGTCCTCACATGCAAAATTAGAAGACTTGGATGAGTAGTATAAAGATGCAGAGCATATACTGGAAAGACTTCTATGCCTTCCAACTTTCTTCAGTTTTTCGAAAATAGAAGGGTCCCACTTTAAAACAAACAACTTTAAAAGCTAAATTAAGTCTTCACAAACTCTGAATAAGGCCTACATAGATGCTACACAAATCATTTATAAGCAAATGTATAACTATATAAGTAACAGGTCTTTATATCTGACACTTTCAGAAATGTGACAACCCTTTTATAAAGCATCTATAAAGACCTTAAATGGTTTGTATGAAACAGCCAGAGGACACTAGCGTATCTCACTCACCCTTGTGTGAAGCAGTTCTGTGTAGGATTTGTACCTAACACAGATAGCTTGGCTGAGATATGCATCTATGTCTTCCAAGGAGAGGTGGCCCACCTAAAAACAAGCATGAGAAGAGTTCTAGTCTGAGGGTAATGGAAACACAGTCTTGTATACAAAACAAACATCCAAGAATGAGAAATCACTGAGAAAACATGAAAAGGGCATTATGCATAGAGCACCCTAAGTGCAACAGTAGACATAACTATTGTTCCTTATCAGACACTGATAGCTTCATTGTCTAGCGAGAACCACAGAGAAAAAGTTTGAATCAGAGGGGGGGGGGGGTAAATTATCTATGTGATAATGTCAGTCCTCTTTTCATAACAAAGTCCAATAATATGAGCTAGAGCAATGGCAACATTGTAAAACCCCAGAGGGGAGACTGGTTCATGTAGACTAACACTCTACTGAGACGAGAGACTAAAGTACAGGCGTTTGTAAAGGCAGGCGAAAAAAAACACTTCACACTAAAACATAGTATTTTCCCCACCTGCAAGGCAATGTAGGTCACAAGGCACAGCACAGCCATCAAAGAGCCATCCAGACGATCATGCTCCACTGAGAATTCATCCAACTCAAATATAGCCAAGAAGGTGGAGATGCGGAGGCATTTTGTTTCGGAGTCCTTCCCAAACCATAAACGCTTCAAATCTGGTTTTCCAACATGGTAAGGAAAATATTATTTCAAAGTGAGATAAATCTATCTACAGCACTTTGCATCAATATGCAATCAACTTCTTATTCCACATGAGTGGTTAAATTAATGTTGAGAATTCACAACATACCAGAGTGGTTCAGGGGCAAGGGAGAGACTACTTTGGGATCCTTTAGTGGGTTTCCAGGAAAAACAAACCATTCCCTCACAGTTGGGGCCCGTCCACTACTGTCTGAGAAAAGATGCATGATAAGTGGCAACCTGCTTCATTGAGTTGGTGCCTGGTAGTAAAACAGACAATAAATAAGAATGCAATGTTGTAATAACCATGTAATATTGTAATAACCACGTAATATACAATACCTGGATTTGTGGGTAACAGAATGCCGTAGATGCGTTCTCTGCAAGATTGATAAACAATTGCCTGTGGAGTGAGCTCAGCATCCTCCCTGTCTTCAAGTGTATTACTGCATTCCACCACACCATCATACAGTACATTGTATACCATAAAACTCTCTGCTCGCATGTGCTTTTCTTTGGCTGCCTGTAAAACAGGACTCAAAACTATCATCATATTGTTTGGGCTTTTTATGTTATCTCTTTAAAACTGCAACAATGTATGTCTGCTTCTTATATTGAATTACCTGGAGGATGTCAGGACTCAAGTAGCTCTTCATCAGACACACAGGGCTACGAGGAGAAGTATCACTAATGTCCCATAGCGGCTGTTGACCAGGAAGTAGATAGTACTGTACTCCTTTCTCCAGAACCTCTCTATCTGTTAGAGGCAGACAGCTAACACCATGGGCTCCCTCTCTGGACAGCTTGTTGCTACTGATGAAATCTGCTACAGCATAAATCTTCTCCCCTTGAGTTGGAGACTGTGGATATTTCCTCCTGTAAGCTGCCAAGGCATCGCTACGCAGCCGCTGCATCCGCTGCTCTGGCACCACGTCATTACCAAGGAGACACGCGAGCAGAGGGAGCTCACTCTTCTGCAGTTGGAGGGCGTGGCACAATTTGTCTGTGGAAAACAGCACTGTGGTCATGGTGTCTAGCCTTAGCTGAGCCACAGACAGATAGGGGACTGAGTCATAGATGATGAAGTCTGTGTCCTGCCCCAGGATGCCCATACAGTTGTGACGGAGGGCAAAGCTGGCGATCTCATAGTCAGCCTCGCGAACAGAGCACCAGGTCTCCTGGCCCAGAGACTTGAGGGCAAAGCGAGAGAAGGTGGCCAGCCCTGAGGGGAGGCAGAACAGCTCCCGGCCAGGCTGTTGACCATGATACTTTAAATAGTGGAACACCCTGGCAACCTCCTCGTTGACCTTCAGTCGCCGATTCACCCACTCCGCCCGTTTTTCTTCTTCCACTACCCCGTCGAAGAAAAACACAAGTCGGATACCTGCAGTCATGAATGCACCCACAAACTTCTTCAGGCAATGCATATACTCTTTCCACTGACCACCATACACCCAAGCTTGACAACTGTACCAGTGCCTCAGACAGGCCATGCCATCCACCACCAGTGTAGGAAGAGGGGTGCTACTGCCCTGTTGGTGACTGTTGACATGCTGCCTTGCCATCTCCCTGAAGTCCACCATCACACAGGTTTCTGGACAACATTTCTCCATAAAATACTGCAAGCCTTTTACACCCATTCCTGCTACAAAGACAAACAAATTAGATAAATACGTTTTAAATAGTGTGCTGAGCTATTCTGAAAGGAGCAATATTTTACACAAGCTCATACCAGTCAATGTATATCATTCAAGTGAATTAATGACGGACTAAATGGGTAATGCTCACAGAATATTCAGGGAAATAATTTTCACAACAATTTAAACAGTTTCAAAGGTGCACGCTCACTTTGCACGCGCTTAGTTGTGCTTCCCTGTCCATGCATTTCAGTCTGCAGGACTTGCATGTAACAGTAGCTACCTAGCTATCTAAACAACCCCTGGGCCTGGCAAGCAACTATGGGTTTGGACTGTATTCAATGTATTGCAGTCTGCATAACTGTGTGTACGTGATGCACCAAATAGCCAACCTTAATGTGGTCTTACTTACTTCAGTGTTATTAAAATAACGTAGCAGCATGTGTGCTAGCTCGTCTTCAGCAGATAGGACCACTTCCTGTTTTGAACTGGACGCGGAGTTGCGTCAGCACGTAAGAGCCAAAAACACACGTGCGCGCAGGGATACCTTTTGTTGAACTTTTACACTGTTTATTTTCTTTTTTTGTTTTTATATTTTATTTATTTAACCTTTATTTAACTAGGCTAGTCAGTTAATAACACATTCTTATTTACAATGACGGCCTACATCGGACAACGCTGGGCCAATTGAGCGTCGCCCTATGGGACTCTCAATCACGGTCGGTCGTGATACAACCTGGATGAAGACTGTAACATTCTGCAACAAGGAAACTCGAGTCTGCAACATTTGTTTCGGTTTTTGAAACATCACCAGAGTATCCGTTAGAGACCTTGCTACATAAAGCTTTAACCTATTTAATAAGAAGTAGGCCTAGGTTATGATTCAGGCCTAGCTTAATAGTTGTCCCTCTTCATATCCTAATAATTGTTTAACCTTTTGAAATACAGTTGAGGAAAGCGTTTAATCAATAGTGAAGTTGGTTAACTAGACATAATATTGAATTGATGTTACGGCCTACTGCTGTTGAGGAGAAATAGATCATCCAGGAGTTATATTACTGCGCACACAAAGCTCTATCTTCTATTGTGTCAGTGTCTTGAAAAGTGTGAATGGGTAAGAGCATATGCGGGCTGTCACCACAGGTGCTTACATCTGTTCATCTCTGGGCAGATGCTCCCAGGGACATGGGGAGCCATTCTAAAGGGGCACCGCCCCGTTAAATCCACCATTCAGTGGGATGGCGTTGTGTCGTAATTCAGATTGCAGAATTGGGGTGAGGGGCTCATAACAACGGTCTAATGGTATTTTATCGCTGGAGCTCATCCTGAGGGTGAAATAGCGAAGGTGGTTGGTTTTATGGGGGTAGGGATGCAATTGGCTAAAAACAAAAAAAGACTGCAGCATACAAAAGTCACAACAATATTTTCTGCTAACTTATTAGGCCTATTTTAGCCTACCTTAGGCTATGTATTTATTTTAGTTGATAATACAACGATGCAAACTATTTTGCAGTGCATACTTTAATTTGTAGGCCCAGAGGCCTTAATATATGCTATACCTCTAATCCATTGAATATGGGGTTTTCTCATGCTTACATGACTAGGTTATAGACCTAGGCCTACGTCTTGATATTGCAGTGTGGATCACCTCTAACCTTTTACTGACTTTCATCACCCACCCTTGACACACAAGTTTTCTTTAAATACCCAGAAGAGAGGCAGATGTTCTCGGTAAAGCACGCGACTGCCCACCACTCTGCTAAAGAATTCTAGAGTGGCTCAGCAGTACAAATCCGTCCTACAGAATGCACACAAATACAAGCGCGCACGCACGCTCTCACACACAGACCCACACAAACAAAGTTACCCCAATCTCCCCCCCATGACCCCAACAACATACAGGGCACAAAAAAAACGACCTCTTTGAAATGTGTTTTTGTCCACTCACAGAGCAGCTGGCCAGAGTAATCTGACTTCTTGAAGACAAATTCATCCCATCTCGTTCATAGAATCACAGGTAAGAACACGGGTAGGCTATTGTCATTAAAATAGGGGTAGGGCCAAAGCGAACAGATGATTTGCTATTGAGTTTCTGTCGTCATGGGATGATGCTCCGCTGTTGCCTATCCTTCATCTGGAAGCAATCGAGCCACGCGACAGATTCTTTATCATTGTAATCAACACAAGCCTTTGCAGCATCACACAGGATGCCGACGAGAGATTCATTGTCATAAAATCTAGGCCTGGAGGTTCAGCGCACTAAACAAACTACGTCTTATGACTGTACTCCAGTTCAGTTATATCACTGAGGGAAACGATGGAGAAAAGAGATGCCTCAGCACATCTCACCTGTTGCCTGCATGCCTATTTGACAAAGCAAAACGTTAGACACTTCTTTTATTAACTGGTGTCTGTTGATGTTGTTCAAAACAATATACATTCATGTATTATTTACAACTAATAACATATTTATGCAACAAAGTTATAACAGCAGCTCATCATTTTGATCCAAAGGAGCAATTGCCATACCGCGGTACATCAAATAAGGTCCTAAATTGACGATAGGGTTGTATCAGTGTACTGTTAACACAGCAACTCAGGCGTTGGCCTATCTGGTTGTTATGGTGTGATGTTCACAGTGTTTATGTTCCCACGAGCAATCTATCTGGAAAAAGTTCTGGCTTCCCTAACCATATGGTCAGAATCATACCGTTGCAGTCTCTTTAACATGCTTCCAGTCCAATTTGGATGAAGACTGCAATATGTAGAGAAACAGTAGAGACATGCAGTTGAAGTTGGGGGGGAAACGCCATTTGGTGAGGAGCAGATGGTTGGCTTGGGGGGCTGTCCGCGTCTAAAGGCGTGTCGTGCCCTTCAGATAGAATCCCCAAGGGCTCCCCCTTGTATTCAAAATCAATGAAAATTAAAGCGCAAAGAAAAGATGAATAGTCAGACCTCGAGTCCCTCCTTTGTTCATTGGAGCTACTGGTGGGCAGGAGTTAAAGTACAACAGCCCCCTATAGAAACACTTAAGTTAAACAGTCTCCCCATAGTCCACCTTCAGAAAGAAGGGGGAGTTCGAATAAGGAGCTTTCTGCTTGATTTAACCAAGACAGAATCGCGTGGCATAAATTAAATTTGAAAAGAATAAGTGTAGTGAGCATGATTCTGAAGGATTTCACCATGCCTTTCAGTTATGCTTTGCTGCAGTAATCGAGAAATGTGTGCCACGTCAATATAATAAATCTCTGATAGAAGACCGATATGATGATAGAAGTTTGCGGGAAGTGGTGAATGCGTAAACCTCAAGCACGCGGAATTGCGCACACAGCAAAGACCTGTAAAAACGTGGAGCCACATCCTTCGGATTACTGCATTGAATCAACTGGTTAAATACAATTCAGATCTTAGAACACATATGGCCATGTAGACACATGAATAATGGTATTAGTCATAGTGTTTAAATGTTTTCTCTCCTACTTTTCCTTTGGGTACAAAGGTAGGCACCTATTCCAAATCTTTATTTGGATGTGTCATATCTTGAACATTATAAGGACTGTAAACAAAAAAACATCAGTCAGACATTATACACACAATGTCTTAGTAAACTCAAGAGTAGATTAAAACACACGAAACAAAAACTTTGCATAATTGCGCATGGGATCAACGCTTTCCTTGTATTTAAACTCCGCTCAAAAATGTAAATGTCGTTGTTGCCACCCGCCAGAAATTGAAATGCCGTTTCAATTAGCGTCCTAATTAAGACCACCCCGACACACACACACCCTCTCAGTGTCACTGGAGAGAGGCAGAGTAATCAGCTTAGAGCCACCAATACAAATGATGTCCTCTTTCACATGACACAAATGTGTTTCTAAAAGTTTCAGCAATGAAAAAGAATGGACAGTTTACCAGATTTGATAGGCTAGGCCTAGTTGAAAAATCTCTGTTGTTGAATAATATCGAAATAATCAAAAAAGGGATGACTTTTTTTCCTGGAATAGCAAACTACTTGTTTTTTTAACTGGACATTGTTGTAGGGTCGGCAGCGTGCGCCGAGGGGAGCTCTTTCTCCCTAGTACATTGTGGAGAGAGCAGGTGCTGCTGCCTGAATTAACATACAGCTGAGAGAAACAAAGAAGAAACTTATTCTTACCCCCGCACAATAACAAAGTGCCTTAATGACAGCCACGCGAATGACACACACCAGCTCAGTTTTTACTGCCCAGTGTATAAGAATGGAAAATGGAAAATCTATACATATATGCTTAAAGTCAACACAATATTTACAGTTGTAAAAAATAAATAAAAATGAAAGCATTCACCTGTTGATGCTGAAAGTTTTCAAAACTCATAAAAGTGTTGAGGAAACCCATGGGACATGCGTAAAGTGCAAGCATCTACATTTGTGTAGTTTGGTTATATTGAATTATATCGAGATAATATCCTAAATTTTGGGCAAGATTTTTCAAGAGCTATGGGAAAACCTATTTAGGCTATAGTTGATCGATTTTTCCTTTTGATTACATGTAAATTCATGTTGACCATTCGTTTTACATTGTGGTTAAATAAACTAATTGTAATGGTGTGAACAAACAGTTTATGTTGGCAAACAATAACAAAATAAAAAAATGAAATCAAAAGCAAAGTTTCAGAGAAAATGGGGATGAAAAACTGAAAAAGAAGTTTGAAATAATCTTCCATTGGAGGCCTGAGCTATTTGGAGCGGGTACATGGAGCCTACATGGGTCTTACGATGTGGAGATGTTCTGTGATGTAATTTGAGGTTTATGTCAGAGAGGGATGTAAAGGATTCTTGAAGGTTAAAAATTTGTTGGAATGTAAATGAGAATGTTTTGTTTTGTGCCATGGGGAAGGAGGGTTGCACATTTTACAGCTCAGTGACCATTTGGCGATCTTTTGAGAGGGAGGTTTTGAAAAGTGTCCCCTTTGTGACAGCTCGAGCCAGATTGGGGAGTAGCTCATTTGCATCTCATTACTCTAGCAGCGCAGTCTGTATATAACCAGCCGCAGACTGACTGGGATATCAGACACACGCATAGCTACATAGGGAGAATAACTGAGAAAGCCTTGGGGAAGTGTTTTGGATCAGTACAACTTTTTCTCATTATCAATCAAGGGGAAATAAATAAAACACAATCAACCCTAAAATTGGGTTGTCTCCTTTGCACCCTCAAATCAGAAATTGTGTTGAACTGCATTATCTCATAACTGGATTGGAATTAACGCCTTGGCACGGAATTTCGAGTTTATTCCCACATTCTTCGTCGGGATTTTTTCGTCACCAGCACCACTGTTGAGGATTACATTGTACTGTAAACTTTGTTCATGAAGATACACTGAGAAGCATCGAGATAAACTCCAGTTCCATTCAAAACGTCTGAAGACCTTCCGAATTTTTTAATTGGGACTTTTGATAACGGAAAATAACTTTCTCGATGATTTTCTGAGCTGGGTCATACATAAATTGCCCTGGCTCGTGGACATTTAACTATTTATTGAATATTCTCACCACAATGGGACACCAGTCGCTCGCGATAGCTGTCATCCTTTGTGTCTTGATATGCCAGGTATTGCGAATTTGACTCTCCCTTGAATTGATTTGTAATTTAAGTGTAGGCATATTCATTAGTCATGTGTACATATCGAAAACATATTACAACCTTAATGTTTTTATTGTGTTTTTTACAGGGTCTTGGTTCAGGCGTTTTCGAGTTGAAGTTACAAGAGTTTCTCAACAAGAAAGGAGTGACAGGCAATACAAACTGCTGCAAAGGAGCCTCTGGGATTCAGCAGTGTGAATGCAAAACGTTTTTTAGAATCTGCTTGAAGCATTATCAAGTTAACGTAACACCGGAACCCCCTTGTACCTATGGCGGTGCCGTGACTCCTGTCCTCGGATCAAACTCCTTCCAAGTGCCTGAAACAACTGCAGAAGCATTCGCCAATCCTATTCCATTTTCTTTTGGATTCACATGGCCGGTGAGCGTTTAAGCGCATTTTTGTAAAAATTATACGTCGGCTTTGTCAGCATGCTCAGGGCTCACCACTTATGGGGCATTGACAATGTCAGTAACGGTTTTGAAATGTAGCCTATATTCGGACAGGAGGGGGACTTGGGCACGTTTAACAAATGCTATCAGGGTGGGAAACTTCACATCCTCATAGATGGCATATAATTGGCAGCTCTGCGTGAAATTCCCGAAACGTTTCATTTTACAGCTATGAGTAAGTGTGAAAGTGGTTGAATTAAGTGTGAAGCCTAAAGGTGGCACACCTCTATTATTAGGCCTAACAGATGCCAACCTTCACATGTGAAATAGCCTGATGTTTATGGACAGTGGTGCCTCAGCATCTTATAACCCTTTGGCACAGTTGTTCATAATTAGATTTTTTCTCCTTCTTTTTTTCTCAACAGGGGACATTCTCTCTGATCATTGAGGCCCTACACACAGATTCCGATGATGATCTTTCAACAGGTAAATTCCATAGAGTGCAACAGGTCACCAAACAAATGTACATCATCATTAATTGTAAATATGTATAGGGATATATGTACTAATTCCTGTATTCACCATTTTCAGATAACCCTGAACGTCTGATCAGTCGCTTCACCACTCAGAGGCATCTGACAGTGGGAGATGAGTGGTCCTCTGATTTACAGACTGGTGGAAGAACAGAGCTGAAGTACTCCTACCGATTTGTTTGTGATGAGCATTACTACGGGGAGGGCTGTTCTGTTTTCTGCCGTCCACGAGATGATGCCTTTGGTCACTTCACCTGTGGGGAACGTGGTGAGATCATCTGCAACTCAGGGTGGAAGGGAACCTACTGCACAGAACGTAAGTAGACTGCGTTACTCCTTACTTTTCCTTTCCCATACTTAGCCTACTTTAAAATTTGTTGTTCCGTTTTTCTTTTTCTTTGACAAAAGTATTCTTAATGTGGTTAATTTGCAGTCTTTAGTCAGAATACATGATGTGTTATTACCAAATAGTTTCACTTATCAAACATTTGGGTTGCAACAGGTGTCTATGCTACTGTTTAGGCAAATTTAAATGAGAGAAGTTTGCCGAATAATCACACGCGTGCCATAGATTAAATGTAATGCCTGATTGGCTACTTGGCAGTGCGCTTGGCGTTGATTGGCTTAGTGCGGTGAGGCATTGTTGGAAGCGGGCAGCTGCTGAGTGAGAGTAGACAATGGAGCAGCTGTCCTGCACTGGCACCATGTACACCAGCTGTCCACTCTTATCTGCACAGACTCGGGGACATTAAGGGGAGGGGCTGTATGAGCAGAAAAGAAAAAAAGGGACTTCTGACCCATAGTTAGGAGAAAAAGAAGCCTTTGTGTGTAAATCTTTTGTGTGGGAGCAACTGTGTTAAGCAGAATGTTGGTCCCCCTGGTGACAAGGGGAGCGTATTTTCTAGGTAATGGCTAATGGGGCCACCAGCCCACTGAAATGAATTAGCCAGTGTTTACTGAAAAGGGCCCATCTGAAAAGAAGCTATGCTGGTATAAACACATGTTTCAATGAGTTAGATTCCCATGATTCACATGTGATGGTTTCTTTCATTACAGCGATCTGTCTTCCTGGTTGTGGTGAGGAGCACGGGTTCTGTGACAAGCCTGGTGAATGCAAGTAAGTCCCAATGACCTGTCCAGCAATGTGTTAAACACCAGTCAACAGGATCACAGTTTGGTATAGTTTCATATATGCCAGTATCTAACAATTTGCATTGTGTGTGGTTACAGGTGTAGAGTTGGCTTCAGTGGGCGTTACTGTGATGACTGCATCCGCTACCCAGGATGTCTTCACGGCACCTGCCAGCAGCCATGGCAGTGTAACTGCCTGGAGGGATGGGGTGGCCTCTTCTGCAACCAAGGTGAGTTCTGTTTATCTCCCATATGCAACTGACTAGTGCTCTTCTGTCATTATCCACCATATTCAGACTCTACTGAGCTTGAGACAGCAAACAGTATCTGTTCTTTAAGGCACTATACCAATCAGGTTCAGAGAATAGGACACTGCAATCCGAACTTGGTGAAAACATTGGTGGGGGGTGCTTTCTTCGCCTCAAAATAAGTCGTAAAACATCCTGGATATCACTGTACATTATCTCTCAGAAGACTAAGCCACATGTGCCATTGTCTGTTTCAGATCTCAACTACTGCACACACCACAAGCCCTGCATGAATGGAGCCACTTGTACCAATACTGGCCAGGGTAGCTACACCTGCTCCTGTAAACCCGGCTTCTCTGGGGCCAGCTGTGGGATTGAGGTCAACAAATGTTCTGACAACCCCTGCCGGAATGGGGGAAGCTGCACTGTAAGTAGTTTGGCTGAGCTGCCCCTCATTAGTTACATTAGAAAGCATTTCTCAGTGATGTAATGTCACATAGTCTGTGGTTCTTCTATGCTAGAGCTGGCAAGCATTCCTTCTGGTGAATGTAGCATGTTGATAACAAGTTAATAACAAGTCGTTAGGGAGTTGTAACTTTTGCTAAGCAAGTGCTTTGTCTTTCCTCTGACAGGATCAAGAAAACACCTACAAATGTACCTGCCCCCCTGGCTTCTATGGCAATAACTGTGAGCTCAGTGCCATGACCTGTGCCGATGGGCCTTGCTTTAATGGCGGACGCTGTGCTGACAACCCAGAGGGAGGATACTACTGCCAGTGTCCTCTTGGCTATGCCGGATTCAACTGTGAGAAGAAGATCGACCACTGCACCTCCGACCCATGTTCCAACGGTAAGCTGAAACAAAGTTCTCTAGTTCTGTGTTTACCAGTTTAATCTTTCTACTGTAAGTATGAGGACATGAATGAATACTGGAACAGACGGTTAACATGTCTTTCTAATGTCTCCAGGTGCTCAGTGTATGGACCTTGTGAACTCCTACATGTGCCAGTGCCCTGAGGGCTTCTCCGGAGCTAACTGTGAGGACAACATTGACGAGTGCGCCAACTACCCCTGCCAGAATGGTGGCACATGCTCGGATGGCATGAACGATTACACCTGCACCTGCCCACCTGGATACACCGGCAAGAACTGCAGCTCGCCCATCAGCAAATGTGAGCACAATCCCTGCCACAACGGAGCCACCTGCCACGAGAGGAAAAACCGCTACGTGTGCGCCTGTGTGCCAGGCTACGGCGGCCATAACTGCCAGTTCCTCCTGCCAGCTCACCCTCAGGGACAGCCCGGGTTAGAGGGAGCTGATAAGAGATACTCTGATGACCAGGACCAAGGCACATTCCCCTGGACCGCGGTGTGTGCTGGGATTATCCTGGCGCTGCTGCTGCTGGTGGCCTGTGCCGTGCTGGTAGTTTACATACGGGTCAAGGTGCAGCAGAGGAGTCAGCAGGGAGACAACCACAGTGAGAGTGAGACCATGAACAACCTGGCCAACAACTGTCAACGACCTGACAAGGACCTATCTGTCAGCGTGATCGGCACGACGGGGGTCAAGAACACCAATAAGAAAGTGGACTTTCACTCGGACAATGCTGGAGGAGAGCAGAATGGCTACAAGTCCCGATACTCGTCAACGGATTATAATCTGGTGCATGAGCTGAAGCCAGAAGATGTGTCGAAAGAGGACCAAGAAAAGAGCGAGGCAAAGTGTTCCGAATCAAATTGTTCCGAATCTCTGTGTTCAGACAGTGATTTCGAAGATAAACACAGAAAAAGTTTAAAGAGGTGAATATCTACACATTTGGATATAAATTATGTGCCACGTGTGGGAGTAGTCATGCTTCTGTCTGAGGAGTCTTGGTGAATGTTGATATTAATGTATTTATTTTTCTTGTGTTCTCAGTGACGCCTCAGAAAAGAAACGTCCAGAGGAGTCGACATGCAACGAAGCATCGATGTGCAATGACACAAAGTACCAGTCAGTCTACGTCATATCAGACGAGAAAGACGAATGTATCATTGCGACTGAGGTGAGTTGTGTTGGCTCTTTTTCACCACTGCTAATATCTCTTTTCAGTTTGCATATTTTGTTTTCTCTGGTCCGCAAATGGCTCAACACTCTGAAACTAAAGCATCTTTCCCTCTTGTCTTTCCCAGGTTTAACACCACAGCTGAGCTGTAGCTCGTCTTCTCTACAGGAGGTTTTACTCCGGTGAATGCTGCTCAAACCCAGGGGGAAGGTTTCCCTTCGTGTAACTGCTGCTGTGAGACTAAGACATTGAAAGTGATATTCAGAATGAGCTGGTTCTCAACTGAAGTAAGCACAGTGACTGCAGATAAAAAGGATGTTGGACCACACTGGCCCGCGCTCTCACAAGTTATGTTTCCCAGGAACGTGCGTAATATGGACTTGTTGCACTGCCTGTGAGGACAGTTTTTTACCTCATTGCACTATGGAGGGTTGCTTTTTAATATGTATTTAAACATACACATTTGAGTTAATTACTGTGTATAATGAGTATACACTGACTGCAGTGTGTATTTGTAAATCCTTTGAGCCAGTCTTCTGAATTGGTTTAGAGAGAGGAAAACACTACCTTCAAATTTGTTAAAATACTGTTGCTTTTTTCTCAAAGATGTATTCTTTTAATTTAATTACATTGTGTTCCATTTGTTTGTGATTTTTGTAGAGTACATTTTGATATAATTTAAGTTCATTTTGTTTGTTTTGCAAATATGTATAATGTATATAAGGCACTTCAGGTCAATGTGACTTTGTTTTCCAACATAAATGTATTTAAGAAGCATTGTACAGAAGCTATTGGAAATGTTTTATCACTGTTGCCCATTAAGGAAATCAACTAAATATTTTTCCAAAATAAATAATGTATGAAATAATTAACATAACGTAGAAGTGTCTTTGTGATATCCACATACACCATAACATGTCACCCAAAACATCCAACATTGAGTACTAGAGTTACTTCTCTTGCGTTTTCTCTTTGACATACAGTACATGCACACAATGTTTGACCTCAAGTTCTCTAAGTAGTCTTACTGCAAACTTTGTGAGTATTCTTGGCCTGATGCAACATGCAACTGTCTCCCTGTGGTACCTCACTAAGTGAGACAAAGACACACCCGGTAATCACAAATTACTACCCTCATCTTGATGGCAATTTATTTTTAGGAAGAAAGAACCCTCTGTCAAAAAAATACCCCCCCCCCCCTGGAAAATGTGCTGGTCAAAGTTTTCCAACTTTGTTTAAACCTTAGTCAATGTCATTTAGTAAGGCTATTAGTGGTAGTGTACATGTAACTTGCCATTGTACTCGTCAAATACTTATCTGGTCCACACTCAAGGAGAAACCAAGCTAGCATGACAAATGGTTACAAATATACACTTTTGGCTTTTACACTATACACTTTTACACTATACAATATACACTATACACTTTTACACTATACAATATACACTTTTACACTATACAATATACACTATACACTTTTACACTATACAATATACACTATACTCTTTTACACTATACAATATACACTATACACTTTTACACTATACAATATACACTATACACTTTTACACTATACAATATACACTATACACTTTTACACTTTTGGCTGTATCCAAAGGAAAACACTTGGAAGAACCTTTTTTGGTTATGGGTAGAACCCTTTTGGTTCCAGGTAAAACACTTTTGGCTTCCGTGTAGAACCCTTTCCACAGAGGGTTTTACATGGAACTCAAAAGGGTTCTACCTGGAACCAAAAAGGGTTATCCTATGGGGACAGTCGAACAGCCCTTTCGGATATGAGAGCAGGAAGAAAATACATCATTACTATATGCACAGTATGTAAGTCTTTCTTTATTCATTCATAATCAGTCTTTGAAGCACTGAGTGAACTGAGTGGACAGCTGAAAACTAGACTGAATAACACATTGACTTGCAGCTGTCCAGATGGTGACTAGAGAGACACAGCATTCCAGAATTTGGGAGCATGAGGCAGATACAGTATACTGTACCAGTGTATAAGCACAAGAGAGCCAAACAATAATATTTACTATAGAATGCTGATCCAGAGTTATGTTTATGTTCAATCAGTTTTCTATTTGATAGATAGCATTCACCTGTAAACATGCAGATGGATGCTATTTATACCTAAGAAATGGATCAATTAACTGACACTCTAAAGTGAAAAATTAGCTCCTCTTGTTCGCTGTCTGAACAAAGATCTGACTGCAGCAGTGGCATATAGATTTTATATTCCGACCAGAATGGGTAGTTGAATGTGTACTGTCAGGTTACTCACTGAAATGATAAACAAGCTCTTGAATCAAACAGCTGTGAGAGTGTTGGAGTTTTTTACTAGCAACTTCAATCAGGGATGAGAAAAGTCAACCTCATGCTCTGACCATTTTAATGATGTGATACAGCAAATGTTTATCAACCAGACCTGCTTTATAAACCTGCTATTTTAATCACAGTATTTCCCCAGGTTATTGGTAATGTATGACAAGCAATATTTTTGAAAACTCACTTTCTAGTTCATTTTGATTCTTTCTTTATTGCGAAATAAATGTTGCTGTCTTGAATAGGGTTAAAACGAGGGAAGGTCAATAGCAGCATTGACCCTCTTTGGCATTTCAATTCTAACAACAATAATGAAAGTGTAAATATTATTCTCTTCCCTGGAATGTGCTGTCAAATACAAAGCAGAGTGTGTCTCTAAATACATATCTATTTTGTGCTTTATAAATGTAATAGAAAGTCTTCGTAGCCTTAGTTAAAACGTTACAGACCACTTCCATGTGCCCATTTTGTTTGCAAATGAAATGGTTTCAACTTTGTTTTAAAGCCAGCCAGAGAGGAGCGGTGAGAGAGTTTGCCCTGTGAATGCAGGGAGAATATAGTGGCTCTGATAGGGACCAGTGAAAAGTATTTGCTAGTATTACACAACTATTGGACAGTTGTTTCCACATACCATGCTAAGCTTTTAACTTAACTTTTTTCAGTCGCACAAAGGCTTTTCGCTGAGTTGGAAAATATCAGGAGACAGGCCTAAAGCAGACCTTTTGTTTCTTCATTCAGTGTCGTCCTGGTCCACGGCTCTGCGTCCAATGGGGAATATTATCTTTATCATCTTTTTTTCTTTTCAGTTTTGTGTCTATAATCAAACAAAGGTCACCGATTAATGCCAATATGCCAGAGTGTTTTGAATGCACAACTTTGAAGGTGAAATAAAGCATGAAATAAAGGATTGTTAAAAAGGAAAGAAGGATTTTGAAAGTATGATGTACTTTAAGTTGTTTTTGGACTTACACTAAACTAACTGTTTTTTTTACGAAAGATTCATTCTCTTACTAAATGTTTACTCTTGTTTCCTACATTTTAAACTGTGTACCCTACATCTGATGTATTCTAACAGTCTGTATAAACGTATAAACGCTATAAATCCGTGTGGAATGCATTACACACATAACATCTATTACATTATAATCATAATCATAATGTTCCTTTTAACAAAACTATACCTATACATGCTCATAAATGTATTTGTAATGCAATACACACAATATAATGGGTGTGTATATGTGTGTGTACTTCTTGCGTACTTGTTCATGTTTAGGCAGGATTCTACCTTGAACACAATTCATTCACACACAAAGCTCAATCCTCTTCCCATTCCATAGCAATGATCAGAGCATTGGTTATGATGGAATCATGCAGGGCAACTGTCTGCTTTTCAGCTATTAGTGCTGGATTCATCCTTAGGATTTGCGGCTTCTATTCATCCACTGGGGGTGGGGGGGAGCGGGTTGATCCAACTATATGTTTGGAATCTGGTGGGATGCCAAATGTTTGTGTGGGCATTCTTTTCTTTTGAAAAGATGCACATAAGCTCTAGCTCCTCAACATCTTCCCACCGCCCAACAGGACTGAGATCCCCCTGAGAACACTGACGTTTCAACGGTTCCTGGAAGATTTGGCGCCATTCTTCAGATGCATTCTTCAGATTTACAAGAATGATATTTGAAGTAGATGTCTTTTGTCAATGGTGTTGATTGGATGTGACACTATCGAGTAATCAACTCACACAATATATCCACAGGATCCTTTTCAGAACTTTCTGTCACTGTGTAATGTACTGAACATCCAAGAGATGCCCAATGGTGGTGTTGCAACATTTAAACTTTTACTGAAATGTACCCAATTGTTTCAGGCTACGGCTAACAAGTTGGCTTTGTTATCTGTAGGTTATTTCTTAAATCCACACTAGGACCTCTGTGAAGGCAGAATTAGTTTGGGCCTAATCTATATTACCATGACAAGAGAGCAGTTAGTGTTCTGGTTAGTACAGTCAATGACTTGTTTAAGTGTTACTTTCCCATGATCTTATTAATCTGGTCACAGATATCCCCCTTTTTCTTCATCCGTATTTCTTTTTCTTCTTTTTCAAGTAAAAAGGAGAGATGCTGGTGTCGTGGACCCCCTTTGGACGAGTCTCTATGCGCACTCTTACTTCTGCATGGATTAGTCAATATAAAGCTGTTTTCTGCTGCCAAGCCCCTCAATGGCAAGTACAATTTTGACAGATTGTGGAGAGAGGGGAACATGGGTAGAAGAAAGGGGATCCTGGTCCGACAATGAGCCATCCTTTGTTCCTGTATAGTGGTCACCTGTCACTCCCCACAATGTGGAGCCACCCCCTTTAGAACCACTGCAACCTGGAGCCTCAGATCTCATTCGACGAGCTAAGGATAGGATTTAGGGTTGTGCCAGGGAAGTCTTGGGAAACAAAACTGTTTCATGCAGGACAATGGAAAGGACACAAAGGGAAGCGGTGGGTGTAAAAGCTAGTTTGTCATCACACAAATCCCCACAAAGGGGAATACTGTTTACACAACACTCTCGACCAGTCCCCACACCGCACACTTTAAACAGCCCACTCCATGCTCCATTCACTATAGACCGGCGACTAAACTGAAGACATTTGTAGATAAAGTTACTATGCAAAATGAAGAAGATATTATGCAAAGGAATGAAGAGGACCACTGCTTGAGGTGAGGACGTAGTTGATAATGGACCGGCTGATATGTCCTCCTAATCACAGCAATACAAATGTTTAATGTAAATGTAGCAAAATGGATCAATTTGACAAAATAAACCCAAAGCTAGTGAATTAGATCAAATAAATAAAGGTACAAATAGAGAAGGAATTCTTGCCTCAGCCTAACAAATGTGGTAAACTCAAAATATTTACAACCTGGTCTGATCATCTTTCCATTGGCATGAACCAACATGGATGACATTTCAAGACAGGAGAGGCATGCCTCCATTCCATTAGTGCCACGTAGGTGGAGTAAAGTAAAATTCCACATGTAGCATAATGCCCATATCCACTCTGGCCCTTTGGTGCCAGAGTGGATATGGTCATTATGGGACAGAGCTTTCCAATGATCATTAAGGGACAGGGCTTTCCAATGATCATTAAGGGACAGGGCTTTCCACCCTCTGATACAAAACTCAGTGATCCAGAGAGCATAACAGTCTCTCTTTGTTTTCTCTACGCATGTTGTAGCTGACACTTTTACTGTCCGGGGACGGCCAGCACCTTTTCGGAGAGTGTTGGTCCTCCTGAAAGCCTCTGCAGGAATCCAAGGGTTCCACATCCCCTTAGTTATGGAAAACAGACAAGAAGTCAGGCCTAGCTCCTCATCTGTCCAAACAGAGATTGTGTCAACATGTCAGGCAAATATGGAGTAATTCGGGCAAAGGTAGTAAACAAGCATGAGAGTGGAGATAGAAATGTATTGAGAAGAGCTTATTAAAATCATTTAATTTGATTGAACATGTTTGAGAATCAACTTGAACTTAGATGAACTGTGAAATGCCAGCATCTTGGTATGCCTGAACATCCAGCCAATATCAATACATAAAATTGTCCTGAATGAGTAAACTGAGTTAATATTTTCTGAGTGCAAGATGGACGCATGCACAAAAAAAATGCAAACGAGCGACTCAATTACTTTATTGATAATCAACAGACCAGCAGTTGACATTATTTACATGTACAGTTGAAGTCGGAAGTTTACATACACATACACAACTCCGGGATTCTGGCCTTCTGTCCAGTGTCTGTGTCCTTTTGCCCATCTTAATCATTTATTTTTATTGGCCAGTCTGAGATAAGGCTTTTTCTTTGCAACTCTGCCTAGAAGGCCAGCATCCCGGAGTTGCCTCTTCACTGTTGGCGTTGAGACTGGTGTTTTGCGGGTACTATTTAATGAAGCTGCCAGTTGAGGACTTGTGAGGCATCTGTTTCTCAAACTAGACACTCTAATGTACTTGTTCTCTTGCTCAGTTGTGCACCAGGTCTTCCCACTCTTCTTTCTATTCTGGTAAGAGCCAGTTTGCGCTTTTCAGTGAAGGGAGTAGTACAAAGCTTTGTACGAGATCTTCAGTTACTTGGCAATTTCTCGCATGGAACAGTCTTAACTTCTCAGAACAAGAATAGACTGATGAGTTTCAGAAGAAAGGTCTTTGTTTCTGGCGATTTTGAGCCTGTAATCGAACCCACAAATGCTGATGCTCCAGATACTCAACTAGTCTAAAGAAGGCCAGTTTTATTGCTTCTTTAATCATGACAACAGTTTTCAGCTGTGCTAACATAATTGGGTTTTCTAATAATTAATTAGCATTTTAAAATGATAAACTTGGATTAGCTAACACAACGTGCCATTGGAACACAGGAGTGATGGTTGCTGATAATTGGCCTCTGTACGCTATGTAGATATTCCATAAAAAATTTGCCATTTCCAGCTACAATAATCATTTACAATGTTAACAATGTCTACACTGTATTTCTGATCAATTTGATGTCATTTTAATGGACAATAAATGTGCTTTTATTTAAAAAAAACAAGGAATCAATGAATGACCCCAAACTTTTGAACGGTAGTGTACGTTAGAAACGGTAAGACAGTATAATTATGAATATTTTCTGCGGTCACAAACACATTTGTTTAATAACGCACGGCTTGTCTGAAGAGCAAACACTCGCTTAGGTGCCAAATGTTATCCTTAAGTGTGGCAAAAGCAAGCCTCTTTTGTGGTGTGGCAGAAATATCATGCAAGTCTTTTATACTGTCTGCAGCTTAGCAGGCTGCGAGTGAAACAGACCAATGGCAGTCATCCTGAGGAGGAGGACAGTGAGCAAAGTTTATCATTAACATCTGCTGTGTCTTCCCCACCAACCCCATGGTGGGCTATTATGTTGTGACACTGTGGACATTGTCAGGAGTTAAAAGTCGGTCCCTAGGGACCAAGCTTCTTTGAATCCCTTGTGCTCCCAGAAGGGGCTCTTGGAAATCGTACCAGCTGACAGATACACCCCAGGAGACAGGGAATCTACCAACTCAAACCCCAAACCCAGATTTTACAAATCTTTTAACTGACCACATTGGACAGATAGTTAGTTCTAAGTTATCAAAGCAAGTGTGGGTGAAAAAGACACATTTTTATAGGTTCACTTTATTTTCTTTAACATTTTTCTGTGCTCATTAATTTTCCAGTTCAGTCTACATTTCAGCAGTTCCTCCTTGATTACCGATGTCATCTTTTCAAAAGTGTATTTTTTTCATGCCTTCATAGTAAAAGTGACGATCACTGCGCAGAGGCAATGACAACAGGTTTTTAATCATGGCAATAACTTCCTTTGCATGATTCGTGGGAACCGCCTGCGGCAGACAATGATTGAATTCACAATGGTGCATACAAAGGCCACCTTTGGGAGAAACCATATCCAACAGCATGCTGGGAAAGGGGAGCAATGGCAGCAGATGTTGTCAGAACTATAAGCAACAGATGCCTCCTTGCAAATATTCAGCCCTGCGCACAAGCCAAGCCGAAGAGCTCAAGAATGGGAGTGCACACAAATAATAGTGGATGTCTCTGTTTTGGTGGAGAGTAGGAGAATGTGATGAGATCAAGATACGATTGATTTGTGATTATTTTAATTTTATTCAACATTGGTTACTTTTTCTTCTTCTTTTTTAAATCATGCCAAAATAATAAAGATGTCAAAGAATTCTGGGGAAAGTCAATAACATGCATCTTTCAGACCAGGAAGACAAGTCAGGCATTTATATTTATCAAATGTTCAGTGAAATGGTTCTCATATCCATATAACATTATAATGAAATAGATTTTTTTTTTAAGTAAATGAACAAATATGGTGTTTTATAAGCTGTGAGTAAAATAAATGGATCATAACAGACTCTTTTAGAATAAAGCATCCTCTGAAAGGCATATGTTTTTATTTTGTTTATAAAACCTAAACCCAGACTTTTAAATCACTTGTGATCCAGTCCCTGCTTGGTGTCTTTGCTTTGCTAACTCATAGACTTGCCGAAAATGTCTATGTATAATCAGAATCAGAATGATCAACCCTGTATCACAGAGAAGCCACAATGAGTAGCAATTATATAGCTGGGAGTTGATTACAAATAGTGTCAATGACTCTAGTTGCACTTATTTTGAGAGTTGCTGTTGTTGTTCCCAATCAATAATCAATGGTGTTTTCTTCTTCTTTCCTCTGTTTTGTGTTGCCTGTCCTTGTGGCCCATGTGGGTTCTGGTCAACATGGCTACGTCAGGCCACAGAAAGTCACACAGAGCAGCTGGCTGTGCTTGTTTGTGTGGATCCTCTGAATATGAGTCTTTTCTGAGGGCCTCTCCCTGACCTATGGAGGTCACAGGACACAGAACCTTGATCCCAGGCACCATAATCGACACAGTTCCAAAAAAAAGCCAGAACACTTCAATAAATAGTGTGCCCCTGTCACATGTGAGCAAATATATAACGTGTATATAAATGCACAGCACCTCGACTCTCGTGCTTGGAAAGCGCCGGGTTGCCAGGTCTTCTCCATTGAAGCGAGAGTGGGGCGTGCCCCTTGGAGACAGTGTTCAGTGTGGGGTGTGTGGGAATGGACCTGTGGACTGACGCCTGATTAATGACCACAAACACTGAATGCTCTGCTCTCTTGAGATGATAATCATTTCAAATGGCAGATGGGTAGGAAAGTTGAGGTTAGGCCACAATCAACTCACAATGAATGAAAATCCCTTCGGTTGAGAACAAAGGGGAAAGTATCCCATGTTTTTCCGTTGGCCTTTAGCTTAAGGCCAATTACTTGTGGGAAACAAGAGATGGGACCGATGTGTGCTGTTCACTAGATTAACAATGAGGAGGCATCTCACTGGGATTATTGAGACTAGACATGTTAGATGTGACTCATCGTTTCTGTTGTTGATTTGTATTAATAAGTATGGATAGTTACAATTGTGAAGAAAAAAAACAATTGAGGGAGAGGAGAAAATTATGTCAATTGAAGTAGTACTGAAGTAATGGAAATAAATCAAATATGTGTTAAAGTAAATAACTCATCCATTTCCAGAGGAGCGTTATCCAATGTTGTTCTTCAATTTTCTGCCACAGAATTAGTAGGGTAGCAATGGGCATAGAGATATAACAGGTGTTTTGACTTGATGCCACCTCACACACCCCTCTGACTTCTCGTATGCCTCTAAAGCACATTCATCACTTGGCCTCTATAGCTGTAATGCACTGCTGTCATCCCTAACACTGAAACTGTATCTGTGAGCCTCCACTGCTGACACAAAACCTAGAGAAAGTCGGTCTCACATTCCGACTAATGACAATAATAATAATAATGATAATTATAATAATTATATTATAGTTCCTTTCCACCTACAGTAGGTGCCCAAAGCGCTTTACATAGTAAGGGGGAAACTCACCTTTTCCAGTAACAATGTGTAGCACCCACTTGGGTGATGCACGGCAACCATTTTGTGCTCACCACACATCAGCTATCATGGTGGAGATGACACAAGATGCAGTATGAATATGCAAAGTCATGGCGGGGGATGGATGAATTCATATACATCAGTGCTGAACAGCCCCTATCTCACCCACCCATCCCCCGAGTGCATTGTCCCTCTCCTCTTGTGTCTGTGTCGGACTGCTCTAGCCAGTGGAACTCTGGGGACCTCACTCTGGCTCCAGTCTGCCTGTGATGCCATGCGGCTGGGAGTTGACACGTACGCCTCGCCTCGCCACCCCGACAGACAGATGGTGAGCAACACCCATTAATGGGCTGAGCAGCATTGCTTCGTCCCTGCCCTGGTAACTGCCGGCATGTGCTGGCATTTTCTCATCCCTCTTCTCCAGCAGACTTGCCAGGCCCTGGCTGGCTTGTCCCACACTTCTCTCCAGAGTATGTAAATAACCAGACAGAAAAGGCCTGCTTTCATCTGAATATGAATAGAGGAAAAGAGGAGGCTGAGGGAGAGAGAGCAAGAGAGAGAGAGAAAAGGGGGGGGGGGGAAACTATAGCCCCCCACCATTGCCCCTTATAGACTTCATTATAAAAACAAAACTCAGACAGGACACAATCAAACTGATTAAAACAATGAGATATGCCCCATTGTGTCCCAGCGTTTTTTCTTCTTCATTGTGCTTAGCATAACCATAACAATAATAATTGTTATTTTGGTCATTTACAGCAAACAGTTTACTTGAACACAGAATTGAATTTAGTTTGTGATTAGTCTCATTCTTTGAAAGGAGAAACTTCTGAAGGGATCTAAAGAGTGAGCTGAATTGACCCCAGTCTCTATGAATGAACACGAACATCAGAAAGTCTAATCAGAGAGCAAAGCAAGTCCTAAAGGCATGGACAAATGGCAAAACACACCCTGTGTCACGTTCTGACCTTAGTTCCTTTGTTTTGTCTTTGTTTTCATATGGTCAGGGCGTGAGTTGGGGTGGGCAGTCTATGTTCTTTTTTCTATGATTTTGGATTTCTGTGTTTGGCCTGGTATGGTTCTCAATCAGAGGCAGTTGTCAATTGTTGTCACTGATTGAGAACCATACTTAGGTAGCCTGTTTTCACCCTTGAGTTGTGGGTGATTACTTTCTGTTGAGTATTTGTATTCTGCACCAGAAAAGAACTGTTTCGGTTTCGGTCGTTCACTTTGTTGTTTTGTATTTCAGTGTTAAGTTTGATTCATTAAATATTAACATCATGAACACATACAGTGCCTTGCGAAAGTATTCGGCCCCCTTGAACTTTGCGACCTTTTGCCACATTTCAGGCTTCAAACATAAAGATATAAAACTGTATTTTTTTGTGAAGAATCAACAACAAGTGGGACACAATCATGAAGTGGAACGACATTTATTGGATATTTCAAACTTTTTTAACAAATCAAAAACTGAAAAATTGGGCGTGCAAAATTATTCAGCCCCCTTAAGTTAATACTTTGTAGCGCCACCTTTTGCTGCGATTACAGCTGTAAGTCGCTTGGGGTATGTCTCTATCAGTTTTGCACATCGAGAGACTGAAATTTTTCCCATTCCTCCTTGCAAAACAGCTCGAGCTCAGTGAGGTTGGATGGATGGAGAGCATTTGTGAACAGCAGTTTTCAGTTCTTTCCACAGATTCTCGATTGGATTCAGGTCTGGACTTTGACTTGGCCATTCTAACACCTGGATATGTTTATTTTTGAACCATTCCATTGTAGATTTTGCTTTATGTTTTGGATCATTGTCTTGTTGGAAGACAAATCTCCGTCCCAGTCTCAGGTCTTTTGCAGACTCCATCATGTTTTCTTCCAGAATGGTCCTGTATTTGGCTCCATCCATCTTCCCATCAATTTTAACCATCTTCCCTGTCCCTGCTGAAGAAAAGCAGGCCCAAACCATGATGCTGCCACCACCATGTTTGACAGTGGGGATGGTGTGTTCATGGTGATGAGCTGTGTTGCTTTTACGCCAAACATAACGTTTTGCATTGTTGCCAAAAAGTTCAATTTTGGTTTAATCTGACCAGAGCACCTTCTTCCACATGTTTGGTGTGTCTCCCAGGTGGCTTGTGGCAAACTTTAAACAACACTTTTTATGGATATCTTTAAGAAATGGCTTTCTTCTTGCCACTCTTCCATAAAGGCCAGATTTGTGCAATATACGACTGATTGTTGTCCTATGGACAGAGTCTCCCACCTCAGCTGTAGATCTCTGCAGTTCATCCAGAGTGATCATGGGCCTATTGGCTGCATCTCTGATCAGTCTTCTCCTTGTATGAGCTGAAAGTTTAGAGGGACGGCCAGGTCTTGGTAGATTTGCAGTGGTCTGATACTCCTTCCATTTCGATATTATCGCTGGCACAGTGCTCCTTGGGATGTTTAAAGCTTGGGATATCTTTTTGTATCCAAATCCGGCTTTAAACTTCTTCACAACAGTATCTCGGACCTGTCTGGTGTGTTCCTTGTTCTTCATGATGCTCTTTGCGCTTTTAACGGACCTCTGAGACTATCACAGTGCAGGTGCATTTATACGGAGACTTGATTACACACAGGTGGATTGTATTTATCATCATTAGTCATTTAGGTCAACATTGGATCATTCAAAGATCCTCACTGAACTTCTGGAGAGAGTTTGCTGCACTGAAAGTAAAGGGGCTGAATAATTTTGCACGCCCAATTTTTTTGAAGCCTGAAATGTGGCAAAAGGTCGCAAAGTTCAAGGGGGCCGAATACTTTCGCAAGGCACTGTACCACGCTGCACTTTGGTCCTCACCTTCTTCCACTAACAACGTCCGTTACACCCTGAACCACACTAATCAAAATGAGACAGATCACTGAGAAAATGTGGGTGAATTAGCTATGTTGTTATGTACATGTAAAACGAATATTCCATACACACTAAAATGTTTATTCTATTCTACTGATTCATTTACTTTTTGTTCGTATTCTTATCTTTTATTATTTCTTATTGTTGTTGCATTGTCCAGAAGAAACCTTCAAGTAAGCATTTTGTTGGACAGTATACACCATGTGTATCCTGTATATCTGACCAATAAATCTTGAAGTATTAGTCACATGGTAACAAGTGTGATTGACCTTGGTTTCATCCCTGCCTTTCTCTATTGACACAGTACCGTAAAGTGTATGGTTGAGCATGATGATCAGCTTGATGTGTACTGAACAAGCCTAAATACACTTTTGCCAAAGGATAATTACACTTTTTGAAATAACATTTACATAGATGAGATGTTTTCCTGTCAAGGTCCAAAGTTAATTCATCTTTTGAATTTAAAGAAAATATTTGTGCTCCTTTTCACATTGAGGGTACTAAAGAGACTGGGTATCAGTTTTGGAAAATTCATTTGTATCTATGCAACCCCTATTGGAAACTACAATATGGTTCAAACTAGAGTGTTCCTCCCAGACCAGGGAGGTAGAGCAAGCCTTCAAGGCAAACAACGATGCTTCCTCTGCTGGTAGGATAACAGAGAGTTGCTGATTAAGAATGTGTTGGCCGAGGGGGGATCGCAGGCTACCAGAGTTATTGCAGCAGGAAACTGTGCCTGCTTCCTCCCAGGAGTCCCCTGAATAGAGCAAAAACAAGTGATAGATTCAGACTTGGATTAGGAGATTAACACGTTGTACATGTTAATTGGTCTAATTACTGTTAAAAAAACAGCATTAAAATTGTTATTTTGTTCCCTTTGATTGTCCATCAATTGAGCGCCAAAGTTTTGCAGACAGTTATGAACCTGTCATAGACATAGGCAATGAGGAATGCAACTGTAGTTATGTCGTTGTAATAACTGATACGATAACATTTTGACCGGAAAGTTGCACAATAACAGCATTGTCATAGAGTTGTTTCTTTTCCATGTCCTTTCCGTATTCTGTATTTGAACCTTAACCACAAAGAAACTCATTGCCCCTCAGTACGAGGGAAATTTGGGAACAAACTGTGCATTCTGACTGGACAGAGAACCATTTGGTTAGGGTACCAATCTCTTTAATAGCTTCTCCCTTGTCCACATGGAGGGGGACAACCTCTCTGCCTGTCATCTACTCCTGTATAATCAAACTAAATCAAACTCTCTGCAATGACAGTCAACACGAGACCCTAAAACAAACACAGAACACACTTTCCCTTCCCAAGTTATCGTGTCAGAGCAAATAAAGCAGCCACGTTCCCCAAATGTTGGCATTTCTTTCAGAGAAGCCCGCTGCTAGCTGTCAAGTGGGATGAACGTTAAAACCGTTTCGGGCCGGCCCAGTTAGCCACTGAATGGGGCTTTCTGCCTGGCCTGCCTAATGGGGCGCCAGTGTTAAAAGCAAATGTGCTGCTGCACAGGGTTTACCACATGCCCGGATTTGTCATTTGTGAGATTTCATTTGTCCAAGAATGAGCCCGAGTCAGAGGTCAGTGGGCAGGAGAGCAGACCTGCTGACAAGTTCACCGTGCACTGGGGACTAATGAGAGCGCTCCGCCAAGTAAACGGAACAAAGGCAGACGGATTACATGAACTCATTTGTTGACTGGAATCAATAACACTAGTCACTTGGACTCACATTTCCATCCTACGGTCGCCACTGGCCTGGCAAAGGCGCCCATTCAGAAAGCGTCACATGTCGTCCTCTCGCCCCATGCGCACGCCGGCTCGCGTAGCAGCGGGCGACATCGATTTTGTGTCTCATTCCACTTGGCTTGCAGCATTGTCATCATCCCTTTGGTGGGGAGCAGAGGAGGGGTAAAACAGAGCTAAATACAAAATTATCACTTTGACAAACTTAGAAACATTATTTGCTCTGGTTAAAGCTAATTGGGCAAGAACAGTTTGTGTGTATGTGTGTGTGTGTGTGTGTGTGTGTGTGTGTGTGTGTGTCTTTGTGTGTGTGCATGTGTGTTCCAGAGGAATGCTTGAGATATTTTTCACACAGATGAGGTCTGGGCAAGAGATTTACTGAGGAAGTGCATAGGGACCAAGAGGAAGCCCTTGCTAGTATCCGCCCTCTATCTGCTGAACAAGGAAAGGGAAATAGAGATGCTAGTGTAAACAGTGCTACAGCAGTAAACCATCTGATTATACCTGAAACAAAGTAGAGAGTATTTACTTTTTAACTCCAACATTGATTGATTGCTGCTGGTTGACATTACATCATGTTTATGCCCATTGGTTTCATTTGGCGTTTCCAAAAACAGGTGAGAAAAGCAGAGAAATTGTCTGTCCACATATGGAGCAGCAGATTATCAATCGGGTAGTTTAATCCGAAATCCCACTAGGGACAGTTTCCAAAACAGTCAGTATTCTGTCCTGACGATACGTAAATGTTACTGAAAAGTGTGAGTTTTTCTATTCTTTAAAGAAATTATTCCAATGCAGCTGCAACAAGCTTACTGTCACGTTCTGACCTATATTTCCTTTGTTTTGTCTTTATTTAGCATGGTCAGGGCGTGAGTTGGTGTGGGCAGTCTATGTTTGTTTTTCTATGTTTGGTTTCTGTTTCGGCCTAATATGGTTCTCAATCAGAGGCAGGTGTTGTTAGTTGTCTCTGATTGAGAATCATACTTTGGTAGCATGGGTTTCACTTTTGAGTTGTGGGTGTTTGTTTCCGTGTGAGTGTTAGTTGCCACACGGTACTGTTTCGGTTTTTGTTCATGTTCACGTTTATTGTTTTATATTTCATAGTGTTCAGTTTATATCTTATAATAAACGTTATGGACACTTACCACACTGTGCATTGGTCCTCCGATCCTTCTCGCTACTGCTCCTCAGAAGAGGAGGAAGAATGCCGTTACACTTACTCAGATGTGCAAGTGTTTTTCCTAACACCCTGACTAGACCGGCCACGTTGCACATTCATGTGATTCAATAATTTCATCCACACTGCTTGCGTGCATCAACGAGCATCTGTGCTGCCGAATGCTAACGATGTTGATTAACTGAAGACAATGTGGGGCTATAAAACAATGGAAGCCATTCAAATTTTTGCAAATGTATAAAAAATACACAACTGAAATATCACATTTACATAAGTATTCAGACTCTTTACTTAGTACTTTATTGAAGAATTCCCGAAATAGCCCGGCGGTTTTCAGTTAGTGTGCGAACCATCTGGAGGTGAATGTCTGAGTATTGATGTAGTCAACTCATACAAGTACTTGGGAGTATGGCTAGACGGCACACTATCCTTCTCTCAGCACATATCAAAGCTGCAGGCTAAAGTAAAATCTAGACTTGGTTTCCTCTATCATAATCACTCCTCTTTCAACCCAGCTGACAAACTAACCCTAATTCAGATGTCCATCCTACCCATGCTAGATTACGGAGATGTAATTTATAGATCGGCAGGTAAGGGTGCTCTCGAGCGGCAAGATGTTCTTTACCATTCGGCCATCAGATTTTCCACCAATGCTACATATAGGACACATCACATCACTTCACTTTATACTCCTCTGTAAACTGGTCTCCAAAGCACACACATCCCTGGGTCGCTACTCTTTTCAGTTCGCCGCAGCTAGCGAAAGGAACGAGCTACAAAACACACTCAAACTGGACATCTCTTCATTCAAAGACTCAATCATGGACACTCTTACTGACAATTGTGGCTGCCTCGCGTGATGCATTGTTGTCTCTACCTTCTTGCCCTTTGTGCTGTTGTCTGTGCCCAATAATGTTTGTACCATATTTTGTGCTGCCACCATGTTGTGCTGCTGCCATGTTGTGTTACTATCATGTTGTTGTCAAGTTGTGTTGCTACCATGCTGTGTTGTCATGTGTTACTGCCATGCTATGTTGCTGTCCTAGGTCTTTCTTTATGTAGTGTTATGGTGTCTGTCTTGGCGTGATGTGTGTTATGTCCTACATATATATATTTTTAATGTTTAATCCCAGCCCCCGTCACCACAGGAGGCCTTTTGCCTTTTGGTAAGACGTCATTATAAATAACTTTTTTTTCTTAACTGACTTGCCTAGTTAAATAAAGGTTCAATAAAATAAAACAAAAAATCCCGATTGGCTGCGATTACAGCCTCGAGTCTTCTTGGGTATGATGCTACAAGCTTGGCACACCTGTATTTGGGGAGTTTCTTCCATTCTTCTCTGCAGATCCTCTCAAGCTCTTTCAGGTTGGATGGGGAGCGTCGCTGTACAGCAATTTTCAGGTCTCTCCAGAGATGTTCAATCGGGTTCAAGTCCGGGCTCTGGCTGGGCCACTCAAGGACATTCAGAAACTTGTCCCGAAGCTACTCCTGCGTTTTCTTGGCTGTGTGCTTAGGGTCATTGTCCTGTTGGAAGGTGAATCTTTGCCCCCAGTCTGAGGTCCTGAGTGCTCTGGAGCAGGTTTTCATCAGGAATCTCTCTGTACTTTGCGCCGTTCATCTTTCACTCAATCCTGACTAGCCTCCCATCTTTCCCAGTGGCCAGCTCTAGCAACAGTCTTGGTGGTTCCAAACTTCTTCTATTTAAGATTTATGGATGTCACTGTGTTCTTGGGAACCTTTACCGCTGCAGAATTTTTGGGAATTTCTTCCCCTGATCTGTGCCTCGACACAATCCTGTCTCGGAGCTCAACGAACAATTCCTTCAACCTCAAGGCTTGGTTTTTGCTCTGACGTGCACTGTCAACTGTGGGACCTTATAGAGACAGGTGTGTACCTTTCCAAATCATGTCCAATCAATTGAATTTACCACAGGTGGACTTCAATCAAGTTGTAGAAACATCTCAAGGAAGATAAATGTCCACAGGATGCACCTGAGCTCAATTTTGAGTGTCCTAGCACAAAGGGTCTGAATACTTTTCTAAATAAGGTATTTCTGTTTTTTAAATTTTTTATAAATTATCAAAACTTTCTAGAAACCTGTTTTTCACTTCGTCATTATGGGATATTGTGTGTAGGCTGATGAGGGAAAAAAATATTGAATACATTTTAAAATAAGGCTGTAACGTAACAAATGTGGAAAAAGTCAATGGGTCTGAATACTTTCCGAATGTGGGCAATTCAGCAAATCAAATTTGATTTGTCACATGGACTCCCAATCACGGCCGGTTGTGATACAGCCTGTAATCGAGCCAGGGTCTGTAGTGACACCTCTAGCACTGAGATGCAGTGCCTTAGACGGCTGCGTCACTCGGGAGCCCAAATAGACAGCTACGAAAAATATAGATGAAAACTCTTGGTAAATATTGTGGTCTACAGCTTATCATGTGGTACTCTACCTCAGGGGAGCAAAACCTCAAGACTTCCTTAATATTTGATTCCGCGCACCAGCTGTTATTGACAAATAGACACAGACCGCCACCCCTTGTCTTAACGGAGGCAGCTGTTCTGTCTTGCTGATGCACGGAAAAATCAAATCAAAATCAAATCAAATTTATTTATATAGCCCTTCATACATCAGCTGATATCTCAAAGTGCTGTACAGAAACCCAACCTAAAACCCCAAACAGCAAGCAATGAAGGTGTAGAAGCACGGTGGCTAGGAAAAACTCCCTAGAAAGGCCAAAACCTTGGAAGAAACCTAGAGAGGAACCAGGCTATGTGGGGTGGCCAGTCCTCTTCTGGCTGTGCCGGGTGGAGATTATAACAGAACATGGCCAAGATGTTCAAATGTTCATAAATGACCAGCATGGTCAAATAATAATAATCACAGGCGGAACAGTTGAAACTGGTGGACTGGGGACAGCAAGGAGTCATCATGTCAGGTAGTCCCGAGGCATGGTCCTAGGGCTCAGGTCCTCCGAGAGAGAGAAAGAAAGAGAGAATTAGAGAGAGAATACTTAAATTCACACAGGACACCGGATAGAACAGGGGAAGTACTCCAGATATAACAAATTGACCCTAGCCCCCCGACACATAAACTACTGCAGCATAAATACTGGAGGCTGAGACAGGAGGGGTCAGGAGACACTGTGGCCCCATCCGAGGACACCCCCGGACAGGGCCAAACAGGAAGGATATAACCCCACCCACTTTGCAAAAGCACAGAACCCACACCACTAGAGGGATATCTTCAACCACCAACTTACCATCCTGAGACAAGGCTGAGTATAGCCCACAAAGATCTCCGCCACGGCACAACCCAATGGGGGTGGGGGGGCGCCAACCCAGACAGGACGACCACATCAGTGACTCAACCCACTCAGGTGACGCACCCCTCCCAGGGACAGTATGAGAGAGCCCCAGTAAGCCAGTGACTCAGCCCCTGTAATAGGGTTAGAGGCAGAGAATCCCAGTGGAAAGAGGGGAACCGGCCAGGCAGAGACAGCAAGGGCGGTTCGTTGCTCCAGAGCCTTTCCGTTCACCTTCCCACTCCTGGACCAGACTACACTCAATCATATGACCCACTGAAGAGATGAGTCTTCAGTAAAGACTTAAAGGTTGAGACCGAGTTTGCGTCTCTGACATGGGTAGGCAGACCGTTCTATAAAAATTGAGCTCTATAGGAGAAAGCCCTGCCTCCAGCTGTTTGCTTAGAAATTCTAGGGACAATTAGGAGGCCTGTGTCTTGTGACCGTAGGGTACGTGTAGGTATGTACGGCAGGACCAAATCTGAGAGATAGGTAGTAGCAAGCCCATGTAATGCTTTGTAGGTTAGCAGTAAAACCTTGAAATCAGCTCTTGCTTTGACAGGAAGCCAGTGTAGGGAGGCTAGCACTGGAGTAATATGATCACATTTTTTGGTTCTAGTCAGGATTCTTGCAGCCGTATTTAGCACTAACTGAAGTTTATTTAGTGCTTTATCCGGGTAGCCAGAAAGTAGAGCATTGCAGTAGTCTAACCTAGAAGTGACAAAAGCATGGATTAATTTTTCTGCATCATTTTTGGACAGAAAGTTTTTAAAAACAGCCAGCTGTATATTATCCATGTTGTCGTTCAGCCACGACTTGGTGAAACATAAGATATTACAGTTTTTAATGTCCCATTCGTAGGATAGTTTTGAACAACGGTCATCTAGCTTATTCTCCAATGATTGCACGTTGGCCAATTGGACGGATGGTAGAGGCGGATTACCCACTCGCTGACGAATTCTCACAAGGCACCCGGAACTGCGTCCCCTGTATCAGCATCTTCTCTTCATGCGAATGACAGGGATTTGGGCCTGGTCGGGTGTCTGGAGTCAATCCTTTTGCGCCCGACTTGTTAAAGAAAAAAATCTTTGTCCAGTTCAAGGTGAAAAATCACTGTTCTGATATCCAGAAGCTCTTTCCGGTCATAAGAGACAGTGACAGAAACATTAAGTACAAACAACGTGAAAAAAAACAACAAAATAGCACATTTGGTTTGGAGGCCTTAAAACGGCAGCCATCTCCGCCGGTGCCATTCTTTCAGATTTGTCAATCCTTGAGAGAGAGGTAGCCATAGAGCCTCTAGGCCTGCCAGTCTTTGTTTTGTTTTAGTTAACTTCTTTAGTTTTGGACCATTGTAAATATTGTATATTGGTCATCCTTTTGAACAACAAACAATAATTGGCTTGGGCTTGCCGACCCATAGGAGTCAGGACGGAGGTCATATGTAGCAATGTCCCTGAGTATGGTCACGGTGTAAGAAGTATTTTGTCAGCAATGAATTCTGCATGGATCCTTTCTTGTTTGCTTTCCCACAATTTAGATGTATTGATAATGTTAAAGTAGATCATAAAAATTGTATTTATGGTGAAATGTCATTATGGGTCTATCTACAAATCATGTAGTATCATAAAATCTTCTGCAGCTCTGCAAGTAAATACTGTAAATGTGTGACTTTTATCCACAGACAACCTAGACAACAGTGCTGATACGAATATACCAATGACATTAGATAGTTCTCAGCTAATGGTATCTCCTAGTTGGATTTTGACACATTGAAGAGAAACTTCCTTTTCTGTGATGGTATGTGAATTTCCAAGGAGCTCTGACCTAGGCTACCGTTGGAGCCCTTAGATGACCTGGGATGAAGGAGTGACACTGAGAAAACGTCCTCTGAGACAGACAAATGGCTCTTACTTTCACCACTTTGCCGACTCAGGATATAGTAGCAACAGAGAGAAGGTGCATTTCATGGCAAAAAAACGTTTGACCGGGAATAAAAAACATTTTGTCAAACAAATAGAATACTACTCTAAATGTTCCAGAGACAAAACACCATTTCCAAAAGTAAAACGTTCATAATTAAAAAGAGACCAGTGAAAGTGTTATGTTGCCCCAGTTTCCCTTTCTGCTGGAGCTGAGTTGTGAGTATGAGGATAAGGCACTCTTGCCAATATTTACTGACTCAGTCAGGAAGTCCTGTACAAAGTCATTATCATTAATCTGTCGAACAATTCGCCTGACAACAATACAGTGAGAGACACTAATGCAGAGCAGTTCAGAGCAGTGTAAAAATGGACTCTAATCTGAATCCATTTATCATACTCACGCATGTCACAGTGATATACAGCAGGGGTAAATAAACTGGAAAGTTACATTTGTATCTCTTAATTATAAACACTAACTGATCTCATGTAATCACCATTATAAACACTAACTGAATTCATGTATGAGTATGGTCCCACGTGGCTCAGTTGGTAGAGCACGGCGGTTGCTACACCAGGGTTGTGGATTCCTTTCCCACGGGGGGCCAATACAAAAAAAGTATGAAAATACACTACATGACCAAAAGTATGTGTACATCTGCTCTTCGAACATCTCATTTGAAAATCATGGACATTAACATGGAGTTGGTCCACCTTTGCTGCTATAACAGCCTCCACTCTTCTGGGAAGGCTTTCCATTAAATGTTGGAACATTGCTGCGGGGACTTGCCTCCATTCTGCCATAAGGGAATTAATGAGGTCGGGCACTGATGTTGGGCAATTAGGCCTGGCTTGCAGTCAGCATTCCAATTCATCCCAAAGGTGTTCAATGGGGGTTGAGGTCAGGGCTCTGTGCAGGCCAGTCAAGTTCTTTCACACTTATCTCAACAAACCATTTCCTTATGGACCTCGCTTTGTGCACGGGGTATGGTCATGCTGAAACAGGAAAGGGCCTAACCCAAACTTTTGCCACAAAGTTAGAAGCACAGAATCGTCTTGAATGTCATTGTATGCTGTAGCATTAAGATTTTCATCTACTGGAACTAAGGGCCCTAGGCCGAACCATGAAAAACAGCCCCAGACTATTATTCCTCCTCCACCAAACTTTACAGTTGGCACTATGCATTGGGGCAGGTAGCATTTTCCTGGCATCCATCAAACCTAGATTAATTAGTCGGACTGTCAGATGGTGAAGCGTGATTCATCACTCAAAAGAACGCGCTTCCACTGCTCCAGAGTCTAATGGCGGCGAGCTTACACCACTTCAGCTGATGCTTGGCATTGCGCATGTTGATCTTAAGCTTGTGTGAGGCTGCTTGGCCATGGAAATGCATTTCATGAAACTCCCGACGAACAGTTCTTGTGCTGACGATGCTCCCAGAGGCAGTTTGGAACTCGTTAGTGAGTGTTGCAACCGAGGACAGACAGGACCGCCGAGTGCGTTTCAGCACTTGGCGGTCCCGTTCTGTGAGCTTGTGTGGCCTACCACTTCGTCGCTGAGCTGTTGTTGCTCCTAGACATTTCCACTTCACAATAACACTTACAGTTGACCAGGGGCAGCTCTAGCAGGGCAGAACTTTGACAAACTGACTTGTTGGAAAGGTGGCATCCTATAACGGTGCCAAGTTGAATGTCACTGAACTCCTCAGTAAGGCCATTCTACTGCCAATGGTTGTCTATGGAGATTGTATGGCTGTGTGCTCGATTTTATGCACCTGTCATCAATGGGTGTGGCTGAAATAGCCAAATCCACAAATTTGAAGGGGTGTCCACATACTTTTGTATATATAGTGTATATGCTCTCACTACTGTAAATTGCTCAGGATAAGAGTGTCTGCTAAATTATGTAAAATGTAAATGTCATTATACAAGACATTGGGGACCAGGGGGGCTGGTGAGCGCGTGGCTTGATTGTGAGGTAGGCTACAGAGCCCTTCCACTCTGCCACCCTCCTCAGGGACAGAAAGAGACCGCATAAATGCCCGTCCAGGGAAACGTGAACAAATAGTGAGTTTGTGCCTTACCCTATAGGGTTAAAGATGCAATCCAGGATCCTAAGCACAACGAATTCTCAACAAATAGTACAAATTGGATTTGTTACATATCATACGAATTGCATGATGTAACCATGCAAAATGGATGACATAGTACACAAAAAAAGGGGGGCACTTTTGTCTCATGAGCACCACTTTCAAAACAACAGGCTGAAATAATACAAAAGTTTGAGAGTGCATTTTTAACTGAGCCGCTCAATCTCTCATTTATATTAATCAACTCAAAAGAACATCCAACCGCTGGTTGTTAGATGAGACGCTTGTTGGAGTGTGTTTGTCATTTCATCTGAATTTGATGTTGTGACCCTAGATGTTATGGTGGCAGGGTGATTATAATGATACCACATCAACTAACCATGTTGTGGTTTATTGCTTTACTAATACTGCGCCTGTCACATCCAGTAGAGTTTGTGTAGCAAATGGTGTTCCATTAGGCTACCTGTATTATTTAAATTGTAAAAAGTATTGTTGATAGCCAAGATGTGAGGTTGTGGTAGAAACCATAGGCTAATATGGAACTCAAAGCAATGGGATCCCTTCTTACTCATGATTTACGTCACATCCCAACAGTCTTGCCAAAGATATTCCTCAACACAGTAGTGGACTCCTCTCCTCTGTGACCTGTGCTGTTCCTGCCCCTGCTCCACAGTACTGTCCAGACAGACAGACGGACAAACAGCACTTCTGGAGGGAGAGGCTGGATCACAGAGTGCCTGCCCAAATGATTAGTCAGGAACACAGACAGTTTCCTTGGAATCAGTGCCCATTTTCTATTCAAGCTAGCTGAGAAAAAGTCTTTCCTTACTCGGGCCATTACCCTCCCATTTCCTGAGCCCACCCTTTCCAACTGCCGCGCTTGTTACCAACTTAACTGTTTCAACACCCGTAAAGGAACAATGTTCAACTCACTGTCTGGAGCCTTGTCCCAGATCTCTGCCTGCACCCTCCCCGCTATTCTATATTGTCATCGCTTTTGAGACCCAGTTCTTTTAGGCCACACTGACCATCGCCATGTGTATACTGCATGTATTTCATTTTGAACTAACCAAAAATGATATCAAGTTCTATACAGTGGTATAAGTAAAGTACTTAAGTAAAAATACCTTTTGGGGTATCTGTACTTTACATCCCTATTTAAATATTTGCTAACTTTTACTTCACTACCTTCCTAAAGAAAATAACATACTTTTTACTCCAAACATTTTTCCTGACACCCAAAGAACTCGTTACATTTTGACAGGAAAATGATCCTATTCACACACTTATCAAGAGAACATCCCTGGTCATCCCTACTGCCTCTGATCTGGCAGACTCACAAAACGCAAATGCTTTGTTTGTAAATCATGTCTGCTTGCTGGAGTGTGCCCCTGGCTATCTGTAAAATTTACAAAAATGATTTATACTTTTACTTTAAGTTTTGATATTTAAGTATATTTTAGCAATTCCATTTACTTTGGATACTTAACTATATTTAAAACAAAATTATTTTAGACTTTTACTCAGTAGTATTTTACTGGGTGACTTTCACATTTACTTGAGTCATTTTCTATTAAGGTAACTTTACTTTTAGTCAAGCATGACAATTTAGTAGTTTTTCCAGCACTGGTTGTATACTTGTTGACACTTTTCTAAATTACAATTTGCATGTTTGCCTGTAATTTTAGGGTTCTAAATTTGTCTGGTAATAAAGGTGCATTAGACAACATACACTTCTGTTCCGCATTTCTTTACATAAAGGCCATTATAAACCATGTTTCCATCCACAGTTTTTATGTGAGAAAATCCATATCGTATATAAATAAATCAAGACAGCTGCGATGGAAACAGGAAGTCAAATCAAATCAAAGTTTATTTGTCATGTGCGCCAAATACAACAGTAAAATGCTTACTTACAGGCTCTAACCAATAGTGCAAAAAATGTATTAGGTGAACAATAGGTAGGGAAAAAAACAACAGTAAAAAGACAGGCTATATACAGTAGCGAGGCTATAAAAGTAGCGAGCCTACATACAGACACCGGAGAGTAGCAGCAGAGGGGTTGGGGGGTTGGGAGCGGCACACAATGCAAATAGTCCGAGTAGCCATTTCATGACCTGTTCAGGAGTCTTATGGCTTGTGGGTAAAAACAGTTGAGAAGCCGTTTTGTCCTAGACTTGGCACTCCGGTACAGCTTGCCATGCGATAGCAGAGAGAACAGTCTATGACTGGGGTGGCTGGGGTCTTTGACAATTTTTAGGGCCTTCCTCTGACACTGCCTGGTGTAGAGGTCCTGGATGGCAGGCAGCTTAGCCCCAGTGATGTACCGGGCTGTACACACTACCCTCTGTAGTGCCTTGCGGTCAGAGGCCGAGAAATTGTCGTGCCAGGCAGTGATGCAACCAGTCAGGATGCTCTCGATGTTGCAGCTGTAGAACCTTTTGAAGATCTCAGGACAAATGCCAAATCTTTTTAGTTTCCTGGGGGGGAATAGGCTTTGTCGTGTCGTGTTGTTGTGTCGTCTGCAAACTTAATGATGGTGTTGGAGTCGTGCCTGGCCATGCAGTCATGAGTGAACTGGTAGTACAGCAGGGGATTGAGCACGCACCCCTGGGGAGCTCCAGTGTTGAGGATCAGCGAGGCATATGTGTTGCTACCTACACTCACCACCTGGGGTTGGCCCGTCAGGAAGTCCAGGACCTAGTTGCAGAGGGAGGTGTTTAGTCTCAGGGTCCTTAGCTTAGTGATGAGCTTTGAGGGCACTATGTTGTTGAACGCTAAGCTGTAGTCAATGAATAGCATTCTCACATAGGTGTTCCTTATGACCAGGTGGGAAAGGGCAGTGTGGAGTGCAATAGAGATTGCATCAACTGTGGATCGGTTGGTGCGGTATGCAAATTGGAGTGGGTCTAGGGTTTCTGGGATAATGGTGTTGATTTGAGCCATGACCGGCCTTTCAAAGCATTTCATGGCTACAGACATGAGTGCTACGGGTCTGTAGTGATTTAGGCAGGTTACCTTAGTGTTCTTGGGCACAGGGACTATGGTGGTCTGCTTGAAACATGTCAGTATTAGAAACTCAGACAGGGAGAGGTTGAAAATGTCAGTGAAGACACCTGCCAGTGGGTCAGCGCATGCTCGGAGTACACTTTCTGGTAATCCGTCTGGCCCAGCTGCCTTGTGAATGTTGACCTGCTTTAAGGTCTTACTCACATCGGCTGGGGAGAATGTGATCACACAGTTGTCCGGAACAGCTGATGCTCTCATGGGTGTTTAAGTGTTACTTGCCTAGAAATGAGCATGGATATTATTTAGCTCGTCTGGTAGAGGCTTGTGTCACTGGGCAGCTCGCAGCTGTGCCTCCCTTTGTAGTCGGTAATAGTTTGCAAGTCCTGCCACATCCGATGACAGTCAGAGCCGGTGTAGTACGATTCGATCTTAGGCCTGTATTGACGCTTTGCCTGTTTGATGGTTTGTCAGAGGGCATAGCGGGATTTCTTACAAGCTTCCGGGTTAGAGTCCCGCTCCTTGAAAATGGCAGCTCTACCCTTTAGCTCAGTGCGAATGTTGCCTTTAATCCACGGCTTCTGGTTGGAGAATGTACGTACAGTCACTGTGGGGATGATGTCCTTGGTGCATTTTTTGAGAAAGCCAGTGACTGATGTGGTGTACTCCTCAATGCCATTGGAAGAATCCCAGAACATGTTCCAGTCTGTGCTAGCAAAACAGTCCTGTAGTTTAGCATCTGCTTCATCTGACCACTTTTTTATAGACTGTGTCACTGGTGCTTCCTGCTTTAACTTTTGCTTGTAAGCAGGAATCAGGAGGATAGAGGTATGGTCCGATTTGCCAAATGGAGGGTGAGGGAGAGCTTTGTATGGGTCTCTGTGTGTGGAGTAAAGGTGGTCTAGAATTTTTTCCCCTCTGGTTGCACATTTAACATGCTGATAGAAATTAGGTAAGATTTAACTGATTGAAGTTTCCCTGCATTAAAGTCCCCGGCCACTAGGAGCATCGCCTCTGGATGAGCGTTTTCCTGTTTGCTTATGGCGTAATATAGCTCATTGAGTGAGGTTTTAGTGCCAGCTTCGGCCTGCGGTGGTATGTAGACAGCTACGAAAAATACAGATAAAAACTCTCTAGGTAGATAGTGTGGTCTACAGCTTATTATGAGATACTCTTCTACAGGCGAGCAAAATCCTGACACTTCCTTAGATATTGTGCACCAGCTATTGTTTACAAATATGCATAGGCCTCTGCCCCGTGTCTTACCAGATGCTGCTGTTCTGTCCTGCCGATAGAGTGTATAACCCACCAGCTGTATGTTCTTAATGTAGTTGTTCAGCCACGACTCGGTGAAACATAACATATTACAATTTTTAATGTCCCGGTGGTAGGATATACGCGCTTTCAGTTCATCCCATTTATTTTCCAGTGATTGAACGTTAGCTAGCAGAACGGAAGACAAGGGCAGATTAGCCACTCGTCGCCTCATCATCACAAGGCATCCCGATCTCTTTCCGCCGAAACCTACGTTTCCTTTTCCAGCGAATCATGGGGATCTGGGCCTGGTCGGGTGTCCGTAGTATATCCCTCGAGTCCGACTCATTGAAGAAGAACTCCTCATCCAATTTAAGGTGAGTAATTCCAGTTCTGTCCAGAAGCTCTTTACGGTCATAAGAGATGGAGGCAGCAACTTTATATACAAAACAAGTTACGAACAACGCGAAAAAACAAACTAAATAGCATGGTTGGTTAAGAGCCAATAAGACAGCAGCCCTACCCTCTGGCGCCATTTCCACCTGTAGTAACCAAAAAAGTGTTTCACAAGTCAAAATATATTTTATATTTGAGATTCTTCAAAGTAGCCACCCTTTGTGTTGATGAGAGCTTTGCACACTCTTGGCATTCTCTCAAACAGCTTCATGAGGTAGTCACCTGGAATACATTTCAATTAACAGGTGTGCGTTGGTAAAAGTTAATTTGTGGAATTTCGTTCGTGCCAATCAGTTGTGTTGTGACAAGGTATGGGTGGTATACAGAAGATAGCCATACTTGGCAAAAGACCAAGTCCATATTATGGCAAGAACAGCTCAAATAAGCAAAGAGAAACAACAGTCACCATTACTTTAAGACATGAATGTCAGTTAATCTGGAAAATGTCAACAACTTTGAAAGTTTCTTCAAGTGCAGTCGCAAAAACCATCAAGCACTATGATGAAACTGGCCCTCATGAGGACTGCCACAGGAAAGGAAGACCCAGCGTTAACTCTGCTGCAGAGGATAAGTTCATTAGAGTTAACTGCACCTCAGATTTCAGTCCAAATAAATGCTTCACAGGGTTCAAGTAAAAGACAGGGTTCAAGGAGACTGTGTGAATCAGGCCTTCATGGTTGAATTGCTGCAAAGAAACCACTACTAAAGGACATCAATAATAAGAAGAGACTTGCTTGGGCCAAGACAAGCAATGGACATTAGACCAGTGGAAATATGTCCTTTGGTCTCATGAGTCCAAATTTGAGATATTTGGTTCCAACTGCCGTGTCTTTGTGAGACACAGAGTATGTGAATGGATGACCTCCGCATGTGTGGTTCCAAACGTGAAGCATGGAGGAGGAGGTGTGATGATGGGGTGCTTTGCTAGTGACACTGTCAGGGATTTATTTAGAATTCAAGGCACACTTAACCAGTATGGCTACCACAGCATTCTGCAGTGATTATCATTTGTTTTTCATACAAGACAATGACCCAAAACACATCGCCAGTCTGTGTAAGGGCTATTTGACCAAGAAGAAGAGTGATGAGTGATGGAGTGCTGCATTAGATGACCTGGCCTCCACAATCACCCAACCTCAACCCAATTGAGATGGTTTGGGAGTTGGACCGCAGAGGGAAGGAAAAGCAGCCAACAAGTGCTCAGCATATGTGGGAACTCCTTTAAAGACTTTTGGAAAAGCATTCCAGATGAAGCTGGTTGAGAGAATGCCAAGTATGTGCAAAGCTGTCATCAAGGAAAAGGGTGGTGTCGTGTCTTTGGCTATGCCGGATTAAGTGATATGACATGCTATAAAATACTTTTTCCATAATTAATATTACCTGATTGAGCTAATCATGTAAATGTAATTAACTAGAGAGTCGGGGCACCACAAAATAATATTTATAGAGCTGTAATCTTCCGAATGTACTCTTAAAGACCTAGTAATATTTTACATCATTAGCAGTCAATATTAATTGTCATCTTAATTCAGTCTCATCTGAAAGTTGTAAATTCTTGGTTATCTGCACAAACCCTGGCTAACAAGTTGAATCAGCAATACAAAATTGGGTTTAATTATTTATTTACTAAATACCTAACTAATCACACAGAATTACACATACACATAAATCATTACTTGATTACAAATTACGTCATAAAGGAAAACTTCCCTAGCGGGTGGAACAGATATGACAGCTGGTTACACAAAAGAAAAGGGCTGGGTTTGAGTGAAAGAGCGGGAAGACTGAGCAACAAAGGGCGAAGCTGTGCTATCGTAAATACAGTATCTTATGCATTCTAAATTTCCGGCCATTTGGAAAAGGAAAATGCAATGGAAGGCCGTGTTGCCAAACCGAGTCCTTTGAAGAATGTCTCTGGTGGTCAATTGGATACGTTGTATTAACGTTGCTGTGTAATAGACGGGATACTGTGTCTGTTTCTTCCTAACCCTCGTTTGCATCTGCTGTTGCTAACTCAATCACTTCTGTAGAGAATAAGAGTTCACTATTATTTTACCATGTTTAAAATAGTAGAAATAAAGAAAAACCCTTGAATGAGTATGTGTGTCCAAACTTTTGACTGGTACTGTAGGTAGTAGCAGCAGTGTGTGGAGGAATGAGTGTGGAGGAATGTGAATGTATGTGTGTGTATGTGTGTGTGGCGTCAATATATTTTATGTGTGTGTTCGTGTGTGTGTTCGTGTGTGTGTGTGTGTGTGTGTCTGTTGGAGTGTCAGTTTCGTATGTGTGATTAGAGTCCAGTGAGTGGATATTGGGCCTGTGCAAGACAGTCAGTGCAAAAAATGATAATAAATAAGAATAAAATAAGGGTGTCAAGGCAAATTGTCCAGGTAGCTATTTGAGTAACTGTTCAAAAGTCTTCTGGCTTGGGGGTAGAAGCTGTTAAAACCTCATAAGGATCAGACCCTTCATCGCAATTTCCGCCTATAGTGACATACCCAAATCTAACTGCCTGTAGCTCAGGACCTGAAGCAAGGATTTGCATATTCTTGATGCTATTTGAAAGGAAAAACTTTGAAGTTTGTGGAGATGTAAAATTAATGTTGCAGAATATAACACATTAGATCTGGTCAAATATAAAGTAAACATAAAAACATTAATTTTCTATTATTTTCTTTGAAACGCAAAAGAAAGCCCATACATTGACATAGGAAGCTGGGTGTAATTTAGATATTGTCCAAAAGAGGGCAGCAGTGTGTGTACAAAAATGCTATGGTAATAAAGAAAATGTAAGTATACACATTCCCAGGAATGTCATTTTTTTATTTGACCTTTATTTAACTAGGCAAGTCAGTTAAGAACAAATCCTTATTTTCAATGAAAGCCTAGGAACAGTGGGTTAACTGCCTTGTTCAGGGGCAGAACGACAGAGTTTTACCTTGTCAGCTTGGGGATTCAATCTTTCAACCTTTCGGTTACTAGTCCAAAGCTCTAACCACTAGGTCATACATGATGGATCATTAGCGTCCCTACATAAAAGGTACTAACCTTCACACCTCTAGATGGCCGGGTGGGGGTGGGTGTGGAGCCAGAGACAGCAGAGGGGTCAGACTGGAGGAACCAATTCCTACATTTGAATGAGTGGGGGATGGAGGACTTGAATGTGGTGTGTTTGAAGTTGGTTCCCAAAGGATATTTTTTTTAAACAGCAAGAACTCAAGTTTACTATTATTTATTTTATTGAACCTTTATTTTAGCAGGGGGTGAGCACTGCATCAATACATTAAATACACAACACATATATACATATACATATTATATAGAATATGGGGAACACAATCACTATAATTAAATATGTGTATCAATAGGTAATGAGACGCATAGACTATACTAATATATTGTATGCCATAGGTCTATATAATATATATACTTACACTACCGTTGAAAAGTTTGGGGTCACATAGAAACCTCCTTGTTTTTGAAAGAAAGCACATTTTTTGTGGATTAGAATAACATCAAATTGATCATAAATACAGTGTAGACATTGTTAATGTTGTAAATTACTATTGTAGCTGGAAACAGCTGATTTTTAAAGGAATATCTACATAGGCGTACAGAGGCCCATTATCAGCAACCATCACTCCTATGTTCCAATGGCACGTTGTGTTAGCTAATCCAAGTTTATCATTTTAAAATGCAAATAGATCATTAGAAAACCCTTTTGCAATTATGTAGACACAGGTGAAAACTGTTTAAAGAAACAACAAACTACAGAGGTGCAACATGCACTAACTCAAAACAGTGTCCCATAAAACACAGGTGAAAAAAATGCTACTTAAATATGATCCCCAATTAGAGACAACAATAGCCAGATGCCTCTAATTGGGAATCATACCAAACACCAACATAGAAAAACTAAACTAGAACCCCACATAGAAAAAAATAACTAGAAAAAACCCCAGTCACACCCTGACCTACTCTACCATAGAAAATAAGGGCTCTCTATGGTCAGGACGTGACAGCTATGTACTTCTCCCTTCACAGAACAGTGCAAACTGGCTCTAACCAGAATAGAAAGAGGAGTGGGAGGTCCTGGTGCACAACTGAGCAAGAGGACAAGTACATTCGAGTGTCTAGTTTGAGAAACAGACGCCTCACAAGTCCTCAACTGGCAGCTTCATTAAATAGTACCTGCAAAACACCAGTCTCAACAGTGAAGAGGCGACTCCGGGATGCTGGCCTTCTAGGCAGAGTTGCAAAGAAAAAGCCTTATCTCAGACTGGCCAATAAAATGAAAAGCTTAAGATGGGCAAAATAACACAGACACTGGACAGAGGAACTCTGACCAGTACGTAAGAGGGTTCGACGCACAAGTCGGGGAAAGAAGAAATCCACTACTGCGATACCTACAAATTAAGATCCAGGACAGGCCTGGTGTCCAACAGGAGCTAAATGTCTTCAATTTATCAAGTAAGACCCTGACACCAGCCCACCTTAGTTTACTCAATAAGGGGTTGTCATTTGTACCTACTACTTACATTAATGACTTTGATGTCCAGATAGATCTATTTAAGTTTTTCCATAATCTGAGATTACATGATATCTTTGAGAAGATTGAACTGGATTTGAAATGTCATCCTCAGTGAGATATACACATAGGTCTACCACGTTAATCAATAGACTTACCTGCCCTACCATGAGTCAAGCAGGAGATGGAGCCATCAACCAAACTGAGATACCTGAGAATTCTGAGAGAAACCAGAATTACCTGGATTTATGTATGATCAAAGAGAATGATGCATTACATGCACAAAGCCCACAGACCGAAATACCCTGCTACATGCGAATAGTATGCATCCCCTTCCCCTTAAGAATGGTATGCCATATAGCCAGTTATGCAAGGTTAAAAAAACCTGTGGCCCACAGTCAGATTTTGACAGCAATACTAAGAAAATTACAGATATTCTCTTATAAAATGGGTAAAAGAAATGTATAGCAACCCCAGGTGTAAAATAGTAAATAGTGGCTACTTCTTAGAGAGCTTTGATTTGTCAAGAGGAGTTAAACAAGGGTGTTCGCTGTCACCACATCTATTAGTTATGGCCATCGAAATTCTAGCTATTAAAATCAGATCCATTGACAACATTAGAGGATTAGAAATCCAATGCTTAAAAACAAAGGTGTGCCGATCACTCAAGTTTTATATTAAGTCCGTAAGCTAGATCCCTGCATTGTCTCATTGAAGATCTAGATAACTTTTCTGGACTCTCTGGACTAAAACCTAATTATATGATGTACAATATTACATATTGGATCTTTAAAAAATACAACTTTTACATTACCCTGCAGTTTACCTATAAAATGGTCTGACGGTGAAGTAGACATATTTGGTATTCATATCACAAAAGATATGAAGTGCTTTCCTCACAAGCTTAAATAAGCATGCTCCATTCAAAAACATGTAGAACCAGGAACAGATATAGCCCGTGGTTCAATCCAGACCTGACTGCCACTGATCAGCAAAAAACATTCTGTGGCGTATGGCATTAGCATCAAATAGCCCCCGCGATATGCAACTTTTCAGGGAAGTTAGGAACCAATATACACATGCAGTTTGGAAAGCAAAGGCTAACTTTTTCAAACAGAAATTTGCATCCTGCAGCAAAAACTCCAAAAAGTTCTGGGACACTGTAAAGTCCATGGAGAATAAGAGCACCTCCTCCCAGCTGCCCAAGGCACTGAGGCTAGGAAACACTGTCACCCTGATAAATCCACAAAAATTTAGTATTTCAATAAGCATTTTTCTACAGCTGGCCTTGCTTTCCACCTGGCCACCCCTACCCTGGTCATCACCCCTGCACCCCCCACAACAACTTGCCCAAGCCTCCCCCATTTCCCCTTCACCCAAAATCCAGATAGCTGATGTTCTGAAAGAGCTGCAAAATCTGGACCCCTACAAATCAGCAGGGCTCGACAATCTGGACCCAAACTGCCACAGACCTATATCTATCCTACTCTGCCTTTCTAAGGTCTTCGAAAGCCAAGTTAACAAACAGATCACCGACCATTTCTAATCCCACCGTACCTTCTCCGCTATGCAATCTGGTTTCAGAGCTGGTCATGGGTGCACCTCAGCCACGCTCAAGGTCCTAAACGATATCATAACCGCCATCGATAAGAGACAATACTGTGCAGCTGTATTTATTGACCTGGCCAATGCTTTGAACTCGGTAAATCACCACATTCTTATCAACAGTCTCAACAGCCTTGGTTTCTCAAATGACTGCCTCGCCTGGTTCACCAACTACTTTTCAGACAGAGTTCAGTGTGTCAAATTGGAGGGCCTATTGTCTGGACCTCTTGAAGTCTCTATGGGGGTGCCACAGGGTTCAATTCTCGGGCAGACTCTTTTCTCTGTATATATTAATGATGTCGCTCTTTCTGCTGGTGATTCTCTGATCCACCTCTACTCAGACGACACCATTCTGTATACCTCTGGCCCTTCTTTGGACACTGTGTTATTAACAAACCTCCAGATGAGCTTCAATGCCATACAACTCTCGTTCCGTGGCCTCCAACTGCTCTTAAATGCAGGTAAAACTAAAAGCATGCTCTTCAACCGATCGCTGCCCGCACCTGCCCGCCCATCCAGCATCACTACTCTGGACAGTTCTGACTTAGAATATGTGGACAACTACAAATACCTAGGTGTCTGGTTTGACTGTAAACTCTCCTTCCAGACTCACATTAAATATCTCCAATCCAAAATTACATCTAGAATCGGCTTCCCATTTTGCAATAAAGCATCCTTCACTCATGCTGCCAAACATACCCTTGTAAAACTGACTATCCTGCCGATCCTTGACTTTGCGATGTCATTTACAAAATACCCTCCAACACTCTACTCAACAAATTGGATGCAGTCTATCACAGTGCCATCCATTTTGTCACCAAAGCCCCATATACTACCCAACACTGCAAACTGTATGCTCTCGTTGGCTGGCCCTCGCTTCATATTCGTCGTGAAACCCACTGGCTCCAGGTCATCTATAAGTCTTTGCTAGGTAAAGTCACCCATTATCTCAGCTGACAGGTCACCATAGCAGCATCCACCCATAGCGCACCCTCCAGCAGGTACAGTGGGGCAAAAAAGTATTTAGTCAGCCACCAATTGTGCAAGTTCTCCCACTTAAAAAGATGAGAGAGGCCTGTAATTTTCATCATAGGTACACTTCAACTATGACAGACAAAAAGAGGGGAAAAAATCCAGAGAATCACATTGTAGGATTTTTAATGTATTTATTTGCAAATTATGGTGGAAAATAAGTGTTTGGTCAACTACAAACAAGCAAGATTTCTGGCTCTCTCAGACCTGTATCTTCTTCTTTAAGAGGCTCCTCTGTCCTCCAATCATTACCTGTATTAATGGCACCTGTTTGAACTTGTTATCAGTATAAAAGACACCTTACCACAACCTCAAACTGTCACACTCCAAACTCCACTATGGCCAAGACCAAAGAGCTGTCAAAGGACACCAGAAACAAAATTGTAGACCTGCACCAGGCTGGGAAGACTGAATCTGCAATAGGTAAGCAGCTTGGATTGAAGAAATCAACTGTGGGAGCAATTATTAGGAAATGGAAGACATACAAGACCACTGATAATCTCCCCCGATCTGGGGCTCCACGTAAGATCTCACCCCGTGGGGTCAAAATGATCACAAGAACGGTGAGCAAAAATCCCAGAACCACACAGGGGGACCTAGTGAATGACCTGCAGAGAGCTGGTACCAAAGTAACAAAGCCTACCATCAGTAACACACTACGCCGCCAGGGACTCAAATCCTGCAGTGCCAGATGTGTCCCCCTGCTTAAGCCAGTACATGTCCATGCCCGTCTGAAGTTTGCTAGAGAGCATTTGGATGATCCAGAAGAAGATTGGGAGAATGTCATATGGTCAGATGAAACCAAAATATAACTTTTTGGTAAAAACTCAACTCGTCGTGTTTGGAGGACAAAGAATGCTGAGTTGCATCCAAAGAACACCATACCTACTGTGAAGCATGGGGTTGGAAACATCATGCTTTGGGGCTGTTTTTCTGCAAAGGGACCAAGACGACTGATCCGTGTAAAGTAAAGAATGAATGGGGCCATGTATCGTGAGATTTTGAGTGAAAACCTCCTACCATCAGCAAGGGCATTGAAGATGAAACGTGGCTGGGTCTTTCAGCATGACAATGATCCCAAACACACCGCCCGGGCAACGAAGGAGTGGCTTCGTAAGAAACATTTCAATGTCCTGGAGTGGCCTAGCCAGTCTCCAGACCTCAACCCCATAGAAAATCTTTGGAGGGAGTTGAAAGTCCGTGTTTCCCAGCAACAGCCCCAAAACATAACTGCTCTAGAGGAGATCTGCATGGAGGAATGGGCCAAAATACAAGCAACAGTGTGTGAAAACCTTGTGCAGACTTACAGAAAAAGTTTGACCTCTGTCATTGACAACAAAGGGTATATAACAAAGTATTGAGATAAACTTTTGTTATTGACCAAATACTTATTTTCCACCATAATTTGCAAATAAATTCATTAAAAATGAAAAATAAAAATTTTCTTTCTCATTTTGTCTGTCATAGTTGAAGTGTACCTATGATGAAAATTACAGGCCTCTCTCATATTTTTAAGTGGGAGAACTTGCACAATTGGTGGCTGACTAAATACTTTTTTGCCCCACTGTATATTTCACTGGTAACCCTCAAAGCCAATTCCTCATTTGGCTGTCTTTCCTTACAGTTCTCTGCTGCCAATGACTGGAACGAATTGCAAAAATCACTGAAGCTGCAGACCCATGTCTCCTTCACTAGCTTTAAGCACCAGCTGTTAGAGCAGCTCACAGATAACTGCAACTGTACATAGCCGATCTGGATATAGCCCATCCAGATATAGCCCATCCAACTACCTCATCCCCATACTGTTATTTATTATTTATTTTCTGCTTCTTTGCACCCCAGTATCTCTACTTCCACATTCATCTTTTTCGCATCTATCTCTCCAGTGTTTAATTGCTAAATTGTAATTATTTCGCCACTATGGCCTATTTATTGCCTACCTCCCTTATCTTACCTCATTTGCACACACTGTATATATACTTTTTCTCTATTGTATTATTGACTGTATGTTTGTTTATTCCATGTGTAACTCTGTGTTGATGTTTGTGTCGCACTGCTTTGCTTTATCTTGGCCAGGTTGCAGTTGTAAATGAGAACATGTTCTCAACTAGCCAACCTTGTTAGGTGAAATAAATAATACATAAATAAAAAGATCCTGCAACCATGGAGAGGTAAATACCTGTCTAATTATTGCCCTGATTAACACTGTAAAGGTGTCTGTGTGTAGCAGGTGAGATGAGTCACGTGCAGGACAGCAGATATGAGTAATAAAATAAAATACTACTACTCAAAATTTCAAATATAACACGTAATATACACAGCCACACAATATGGACCACAATACAACAAACAATCACTCACAAATACAACATGTAGAACAGGGGGTTAAATAATAAACAAGTAATTGAATAAGTGAAGCCAGGTGTGATAAGACAAAGACAGAACAAAATGGAAAATGAAAAGTGCAAAGTGCCGCCCGAACAAGGAGAGGGACCAACTTTGGCCGAAATCGTGACAAACTCCTTAGTCATATCTCAGTTTACTCACTTTCTTATGGGGCTGCCTACCCCTGATGATTTGTTTTTCTAATCATATGAGCAATTTTTTTTTGCTTTATCTGGGACACTAAACCAGACAAAATAAAGCGTGCTTATCTATATAATGAATATGAATTGGGTGGGTTGAGATTATTAAATATAAATGCACTAAACCTCTCTCTAAAAGTCTATAAGGTAGTAGTTTTGGAATTGTTACCTAGATTACTTGTTGGTTATTACTGCATTGTCGGAACTAGAAGCACAAGTATTTCGCTACACTCGCATTAACATCTGCTAACCATGTGTATGTGACAAATACAATTTGATTTGATTTGATTTGAGTACCAACCACCGGTCCCGGGATTCATCATTAAGCACACCTGTTAATCATTATGATTCACACATGGACTCCATTACCATCATCATCTCCTCCCTTTTATATGTCACTCTCCCATGTTCACTCACCAGTTGGTATTGTTCTTGTGTATTGGCGTTCTGCCTTATGTTAGTGTTGTTGGTTTTGTTGCGTTACTAAAATGTTTCACCTGCTTCGGACTCACTGCCCCATCATTACAGATTTTTGATGTACAGGTTCCATGGTACAGGGTGTATGAGTTGATATATAAAACAATGCAAGACTTCGTGCTTTTCAGCTAAAGTTATTATATAGAATTCTTGCCACCAAGAAAATGTTGAATATTTGGGGCATAAAATCATCGAAGCTCTGCAGATTTTGTTGTGGGGATACAGAATCAATAGAGCATTTATTCTGGTATTGCCCCAGGTAGTCTGTTTCTGGTCTCAGGTTCAGGAATGGCTGAAAATGCATCATTTTCATCTAAAATTGACCCTAGAAATAGTACTGATGGGAGATCTGGAGAGACCAGGTCAGTCAATTACTAATATAAACTAATACTCTTAGTAAAACGATTTATATTCAACTCACAATCTGTGGATTCTATTCATAGATTGAAATTGCACGTTAAACATCACAGCATAGTTGAAAGATATATGTTGCATAGAAATCCAGAGGGTGGCCAGCAGAGATAGGTGGGATGGTCTGAGGGTTGGGATGTGGAATTGGAGACAAGTGGGAGTGGAGTTGCTGGGCAGGGGGATAGAATGGTCAAAGATAAAACTATAAAAATAAAGTCAAAATAAAACATAATAAAAAGTATGTTTGAATAACAATGAGGGGCAGTGTTTTTACAGCTGATGCCAATTTGCCCGAGGCTGATGCTGTGCACGTGTTTGTACACATACATATACACACACTCTCATTCAAATGCACACATACACGGACACACACACACATGTAAATAGTGCCAGACATGCACTCAAACATATACAGTCGGCCTTGCTGTTATGATTTTAGTTCCTTTGTTTTTTTGCATGGTTGTTTTCTGTCTTCCTTTTCTTTTTTCTCTTTAGTTCATTTTTTGATTTTTGGTGCGTTGGAGGGGTTCTTGGGGGTGGGGAATGGAATTATTTAAATTTTTTACTATTTTTGTATTTTTTTCTTGGGGGGGCTGTGGGAGGAGTCTCGGATGGTTAAGGGACAGCTCTTGGGGAGTTGTGGGGGAATCTTGGAGGGTTCGGGTCCCTGTCTTTGGCCTTGTGGGAGATCTGTCGACGTGCCCTTGAGCAGGGCGTTGACCCTGGATGCTTTTCTCTGAATGGGAGTCTGTTGGATGACTGGTGTGGTGTAGTTGTTGAGCGGCTTCACTGCAAGTATATTGTATGTATTGGATATTCAATAAAGAAATATATATATTGGGGAGAACAAGTATTTGATACACTGCCAATTTTGCAGGTTTTCCTACTTACAAAGCATGTAGAGGTCGGTAATTTTTTATCATAGGTACACTTCAACTGTGAGAGACGGAATCTAAAATAAAAATCCAGAAAATCACATTGTATGATTTCTAAGTAATTCATTTGCATTTTATTGCATGACGTAAGTATTTGATCACCTACCAACCAGTAAGAAATCAGGCTCTCACAGACCTGTTAGTTTTTCTTTAAGAAGCCCTCCTGTTCTCCACTCAGTACCTGTATTAACTGCACCTGTTTGAACCTGTATGATAAAAATGACAGTCCTCTAAATGCTTTGTAGGTAGGAAAACCTGCAAAATCAGCAGTGTATCAAATACTTGTTCTCCCCACGGTATATATATATATTTTTAAATAATAAGAAAATGACAAATTCAAAATGAAAGGCTACAAGGACAAAACTCTTAATGCTGCAATGATGAAAATATCTCAAAAACCAACAGAGGAATTGCTAAAAAACTAAACCAAAGAAGAAAACACAACAGTGTTCTGCACTAAGTACACCAAGTGTTCAGAGAAAATGAAAGCAATCCTGAAAAAGCACTGGCATATTCTGCAATCAGACAAATAAATTGCACACCTCTTCAAGCAACCCCCACTGGTGGTCTATAAGCGTGGATTTAATATCGGGGATAGCTTAGTGAGATCTGACCTGCCCCCTGAGCCCACTCAGACTCTCTTGACACCCATTCCAAATGGGAACTACAAATGTGGCTCATGCGCACAGTGTAATAGCACTACAAAAGCATCCTTCTTCAGACACCCACATACAGGTCGAAAAATCCCTGTTAGGGGTATCATCCCATGCAAGACAAAGGCAGTAATCTATCTCATCACCTGTACATGAGGGAAAACCTACATAGGACAACACAAATACAATTAAAACAACAGATAGCTGCACACTGCAGTTCAATCAGGTTTAAGAACACGGACTATGCAGTAGCAGCTCACTTTGTTGAAGCGAACCATTCCATCTCCTCCCTCAAATAAATACACAGAAATTGAGCATGTTGCTCTACCAAGGAGAGGCGTTAACATCAAGCTCCTACTACAACAGGGGGAGGCCTACTGGACATCCTATTTAAAAACACTGACCCCTAGTGGTCTGAATATTGACAAATTATAATATAACAAATTATCATTTCTGTGAACAGGTCTTATAAACTAATGTATTCTTTCTACAGTTTATCTGCCTACACACAATATTCTTTCTACAGCTTATCAGCGTACACCCAATATTGTTCCCCCTGTTGATGATACTTATTATGCATTATGGTTGAACCAAAAGATTACATGGAACAAAAACATTTAATGAAATTGGTAATATTTAAATATATAGGGGAAATTAAATTAAACAATGAATGTTGATGCTAATGTTATGCTAATGCTACTGATAACAATGGCATAATATATTCAATATGCTGTAGGCTATTGTCTTTCAACAGTTTCGCTCAATTCATTCTGATCAACCTAGCAATTACGACAAACCCCTCACTATTGTCATTGGTTGCACTAATTGCACTGTTTGTCTACATAACCTGGTTCAAGCATTTATGACATAACCCTGAAGAAGGCACAGTGATGCCGAAACATTGGTGGTTTTTAACCAATAAATGACTGGGAGGATATACATATGGAGTGTGCGACTGTTTTTATAGCTTACAGTTTATTCACCATAAGTCAGCACCTCTACACTAAATCATTTTCTCTGGGTGTGCGCCAGCTCAAGCTTTTTTCTTTCAGTCATAAGAAACATTACGTACAAAAAAAAGTGAAAAACAGAGCAAAAAACACACAAAATAGCACAATTGGTCAGGAGCCTGTAAAACGGCAGCCATCCCCTCCGGAAAACGCAATGGAAACACAAATGTTTTTTATTCGGTACATGAGAATTTCAGCACAAAAGTGTTGTGCAATACATCAAGCACATCCTTTTATCTGCAACAAGTCAGTTTTGATGGAAAATAACCTCTGGTGGGAAAATGTTAGTTTTTTTAATGGAGATTTTATTATATTTGCGTTGGTATAATTGAATAACGTATTTTTTATACTTTACATCACTTCAGTACATTCCATTTTTCATCATGTGTTCTTCACAATATCAAAAACTGTGGTAAATTATTTATTTAAAAAGTGTATCTTGAAATTCCATCTCTCAAGCCTGCCAATAAAAGTTGTTTTGTTGAATTTTTTCTTCCCACCGGCCAAATAGAGAAAAAAGTTGAGGATGAAAAAATAATAAAAGGGGGCTTGTCCCTTGTGTATGGTTGGCAATGTGGACTGACCGAGTGAGTGCTGGGAAAAAAAAGTTTGGGAGCGTGGCCCACATGCTGGCCAGCGACAGCGAGCTGGCCCGGTTGGGTTTATGAAGTGGAAAGTTTAATGAAGTAGCGAGCGAGGGGATGGTTGGGACAGTTCTCCCTGCACAGATGGCCCTTTGTAACTCCTGACACCTGCCAGCTGCTCCGGCTTCAAAATGATGGCGCTGGGGGGAGCAGAGTGAGCTCGGAGAGGGCCCTGCCTTCTAAGCTGCCTACAGTGGCTGGGGCTGAACCCCTGACCCCTGGTGTCAGACAGGGCCACTGAATGTTTTCTCTCCTCTCAGTGGGTCTCCAGCCCCTGTCTATGGCGCCTCTCTCTCACCACAGTGGGCTGCTTGGGGGGACCGCCCCCTTCGGCCACCCGGCCTCAGCCACACCACGGCAGATCATTTCTGTTTGGTCACTTCTTTCTCTGAGACAAACTGGATGAAGGGTGTCCTGAGAATGAAAATCAGACTGCTGTTGGATGTATTTGGATCCAAGCTCACTAAATGGCCAAAGATTAATGAACTTTTCAAACATTTAATTTATATGAATGAAAAACATCAAAGAAATACAAGAGCTTCATTGGTTTTTCAATTGTTCCAACAGACATGACACAGTATTGTTGAATAAGGCCTCGTCCCTCTTAGAGATAAACTATGTGTTCTCCAATTTCCCCATCCTTCTGTGACATCTTGAAATACAGTGCCTTCGGAAAGTATTCAGACCTCTTCCCTTTTTCCACAATTTGTTATGTTACAGCCTTATTCTAAAATGTGTTAAATTAATTTATTTCCTCATCAATCTACACACAATACCCCATAATGAAAGCGAAAACAGAAATACCTTATTTACAGTTGAAGTCGGAAGTTTACATACACTTAGGTTGGAGTCATTAAAACTCCTTTTTTCAACAATTGTTTACAGACAGATTATTTCACTTATAATTCACTGTATCACAAGTCCAGTGGGTCAGAAGTTTACATACATAAGTTGACAGTGCCTTTAAACAGCTTGGAAAATTACAGAAAATTATGCCATGGTTTTAGAAGCTTGTGATAGGCTAATTGACATCATTTGAGTCAATTGGAGGTGTATCTGTGGATGTATTTCAAGGCCTACCTTCAAACTCAGTGCCTCTTTGCCTGACATTATGGGAAAATCAAAAGAAATCAGCCAAGACCTCAAAAAAAAAGTTGTAGACCTCCACAAGTCTGGTTCATCCCTGGGAGAAATTTCCAAACGCCTGAAGGTACCACGCTCATCTGTACAAACAATAGTTCGCAGGTATAAACACCATGGGACCACGTTGCCGTCATACCGCTCAGGAAGGAGATGCGTTATTTCTCCTAGAGATGAACGTACTTTGATTTGCACCTTTCGCACCAATCTCAGAACAGCAGCAAAGGATCTTGTGAAGATGTTGGAGGAAACCGGTACAAAAGTATCTATATCCACAGTAAATCAAGTCCTATATCGACATAACCTGAAAGGCCGCTCAGCAAGGAAGAAGCCACTGCTCCAAAACCTCCATAAAAATCCAGACTATGGTTTGCAACTGCACATGGGGACAAATATTGTACTTTTTGGAGAAATGTCCTCTGGTCTGATGAAACGAAAATATAACTGTTTGGGCATAATGACCATTGTTATGTTTGGAGGAAAAGGGGGAGGCTTGCAAGCCGAAGAACACCATCCCAACCATGAAGCACACGGGTGGCAGCTTCATGTTGTGGTGGTGCTCTGTCGTAACCGGCCGCGACCGGTAGGTCCGTCTGGCGACGCACAATTGGCCTAGCGTCGTCCGGGTTAGGGAGTGTTTGGCCGGTAGGGAAATCCTTGTCTCATCGTGCACCAGCGACTCCTGTGGCGGGCCGGGCGCAGTGCGCGCTAACCAAGGTTGCCAGGTGCACGGTGTTTCCTCCGACACATTGGTGCGGCTGGCTTCCGGGTTGGATGGCGCTGTGTTAAGAAGCAGTGTGGCTTGGTTGGGTTGCGTATCGGAGGACGCATTACTTTCAACCTTCGTCTCTCCCGAGCCCGTACGGGAGTTATAGCGATGAGACAAGATAATAGCTACTAAAACAATTGGATACCACGAAATTCGGGAGAAAAAGGGTTTTTTTTTTTTTTTTTTAATTAAAAAAATGGATTAGGGACATAAAAAAGTCAAGGTATTGGAGTGGCCATCAAAAAGCCCTGACCTCAATCCCATAGAAAATGTGTGGGCAGAACTGAAAAAGTGTGTGCGAGCAAGGAGGCCTACAAACCTGACTCAGTTACACCAGCTCGGGTGTAACTTCCGGTTCCGGGTTGGAGCGAGCGGTCGCATCTACACTTCGGTCCGCAGGTAGTATAACTTTTCATTACATTTTCATTACATTTCATTATAGTACAACGGTTTGATTTGTCTAATCTTAGCAATTCCTTCTTAGCTAGCTACATAGCCGTCTTTGTATCAAAGATAATTGCGTAATTATCGTATTTCGTCGTCCTAACGTAGTCTACACTGCTATCTGCTATCTGCCCAGCAGCTAGCTAATCGTCCACCGTCTACCAGCACTGTAGAAACTATTACACTCAACTGAACGACTCGATTAGTGTAGTGTTAGCTAGCTACATAGTTGTCTTTGCTGTCTTCGTATCCAAGATAATTGTGTAGTTTAGAGTGTGTAGACTTAGAGTGATTATCTTAATTTACCGAGGTTAGCTAGCCAGCTATTTGTCGTCCTTAACGTAGGAGATACTGCTAGCTAGCTAGCCAACAGCTAGCCAACGTCTACCGAATAAGAACTTCAACAACCCGGTCAACATTCCGCTTCGCTCCACAGGTAGTATCACATTTTCATTTCACTTCATTACAGTACAACGGTTTGATTTGTTTGATCGTAGCTAGCTAGCTACATAGCCGTCTTTGTATCTAAGACAATTGTGTAGTCTAGAGCGATTTTCTAGGTTAGCTAGCCAGCTATTGTCGTTCTTTTAACGTAACGTAACGTAATCAACACTGCTAGCTAGTCGGCTAGCCCCCGAATAGCAGCACTGTAGAAACTATTACACTCGACGGAACGACTTGATTAGTGTAGTGTCAACAACGCAGCCACTGCCTGCTAGCCTACTCCAGCAGTACTGTATCATTTCAATCATTTTAGTCAATAAGATTCTTGCTACGTAAGCTTAACTTTCTGAACATTCGAGACGTGTAGTCCACTTGTCATTCCAATCTCCTTTGCACTAGCGTAGCCTCTTCTGTAGCCTGTCAACTATGTGTCTATCTATCCCTGTTCTCTCCTCTCTGCACAGACCATACAAACGCTCCACACCGCGTGGCCGCGGCCACCCTAATCTGGTGGTCCCTGCGCGCACGACCCACATGGAGTTCCAGGTCTCCGGTAGCCTCTGGAACTGCCGATCTGCGGCCAACAAGGCAGAGTTCATCTCAGCCTATGCCTCCCTCCAGTCCCTCGACTTCTTGGCACTGACGGAAACATGGATCACCACAGATAACACTGCTACTCCTACTGCTATCTCTTCGTCCGCCCACGTGTTCTCGCACACCCCGAGAGCTTCTGGTCAGCGGGGTGGTGGCACCGGGATCCTCATCTCTCCCAAGTGGTCATTCTCTCTTTCTCCCCTTACCCATCTGTCTATCGCCTCATTTGAATTCCATGCTGTCACAGTTACCAGCCCTTTCAAGCTTAACATCCTTATCATTTATCGCCCTCCAGGTTCCCTCGGAGAGTTCATCAATGAGCTTGATGCCTTGATAAGCTCCTTTCCTGAGGACGGCTCACCTCTCACAGTCCTGGGCGACTTTAACCTCCCCACGTCTACCTTTGACTCATTCCTCTCTGCCTCCTTCTTTCCACTCCTCTCCTCTTTGACCTCACCCTCTCACCTTCCCCCCTACTCACAAGGCAGGCAATACGCTCGACCTCATCTTTACTAGATGCTGTTCTTCCACTAACCTCATTGCAACTCCCCTCCAAGTCTCCGACCACTACCTTGTGTACTTTTCCCTCTCGCTCTCATCCAACACTTCCCACACTGCCCCTACTCGGATGGTATCGCGCCGTCCCAACCTTCGCTCTCTCTCCCCCGCTACTCTCTCCTCTTCCATCCTATCATCTCTTCCCTCTGCTCATACCTTCTCCAACCTATCTCCTGATTCTGCCTCCTCAACCCTCCTCTCTTCCCTTTCTGCATCCTTTGACTCTCTATGTCCCCTATCCTCCAGGCCGGCTCGGTCCTCCCCTCCCGCTCCGTGGCTCGACGACTCATTGCGAGCTCACAGAACAGTGCTCCGGGCAGCCGAGCGGAAATGGAAGAAAACTCGCCTCCCTGCGGACCTGGCATCCTTTCACTCCCTCCTCTCTACATTTTCCTCCTCTGTCTCTGCTGCTAAAGCCACTTTCTACCACTCTAAATTCCAAGCATCTGCCTCTAACCCTAGGAAGCTCTTTGCCACCTTCTCCTCCCTCCTGAATCCTCCTCCCCCCCTCCTCCCTCTCTGCAGATGACTTCGTCAACCATTTTGAAAAGAAGGTCGACGACATCCGATCCTCGTTTGCTAAGTCAAACGACACCGCTGGTTCTTTTCACACTGCCCTACCCTGTGCTCTGACCTCTTTCTCCCCTCTCTCTCCAGATGAAATCTCGCTTCTTGTGACGGCCGGCCGCCCAACAACCTGCCCGCTTGACCCTATCCCCTCCTCTCTTCTCCAGACCATTTCCGGAGACCTTCTCCCTTACCTCACCTCGCTCATCAACTCATCCCTGACCGCTGGCTACGTCCCTTCCGTCTTCAAGAGACCGAGAGTTGCACCCCTTCTGAAAAAACCTACACTCGATCCCTCCGATGTCAACAACTACAGACCAGTATCCCTTCTTTCTTTTCTCTCCAAAACTCTTGAACGTGCCGTCCTTGGCCAGCTCTCCCGCTATCTCTCTCAGAATGACCTTCTTGATCCAAATCAGTCAGGTTTCAAGACTAGTCATTCAACTGAGACTGCTCTTCTCTGTATCACGGAGGCGCTCCGCACTGCTAAAGCTAACTCTCTCTCCTCTGCTCTCATCCTTCTAAACCTATCGACTGCCTTCGATACTGTGAACCATCAGATCCTCCTCTCCACCCTCTCCGAGTTGGCCATCTCCGGCGCGGCCCACGCTTGGATTGCGTCCTACCGGACCGGTCGCTCCTACCAGGTGGCGTGGCGAGAATCTGTCTCCTCGCCACGCGCTCTCACCACTGGTGTCCCCCAGGGCTCTGTTCTAGGCCCTCTCCTATTCTCGCTATACACCAAGTCACTTGGCTCTGTCATAACCTCACATGGTCTCTCCTATCATTGCTATGCAGACGACACACAATTAATCTTCTCCTTTCCCCCTTCTGATGACCAGGTGGCGAATCGCATCTCTGCATGTCTGGCAGACATATCAGTGTGGATGACGGATCACCACCTCAAGCTGAACCTCGGCAAGACGGAGCTGCTCTTCCTCCCGGGGAAGGACTGCCCGTTCCATGATCTCGCCATCACGGTTGACAACTCCATTGTGTCCTCCTCCCAGAGCGCTAAGAACCTTGGCGTGATCCTGGACAACACCCTGTCGTTCTCAACTAACATCAAGGCGGTGGCCCGTTCCTGTAGGTTCATGCTCTACAACATCCGCAGAGTGCGACCCTGCCTCACACAGGAAGCGGCGCAGGTCCAAATCCAGGCACTTGTCATCTCCCGTCTGGATTACTGCAACTCGCTGTTGGCTGGGCTCCCTGCCTGTGCCATTAAACCCCTACAACTCATCCAGAACGCCGCAGCCCGTCTGGTGTTCAACCTTCCCAAGTTCTCTCACGTCACCCCGCTCCTCCGCTCTCTCCACTGGCTTCCAGTTGAAGCTCGCATCCGCTACAAGACCATGGTGCTTGCCTACGGAGCTGTGAGGGGAACGGCACCGCAGTACCTCCAGGCTCTGATCAGGCCCTACACCCAAACAAGGGCACTGCGTTCATCCACCTCTGGCCTGCTCGCCTCCCTACCACTGAGGAAGTACAGTTCCCGCTCAGCCCAGTCAAAACTGTTCGCTGCTCTGGCCCCCCAATGGTGGAACAAACTCCCTCACGACGCCAGGACAGCGGAGTCAATCACCACCTTCCGGAGACACCTGAAACCCCACCTCTTCAAGGAATACCTAGGATAGGATAAAGTAATCCTTCTCACCCCCCCCCTTAAATGATTTAGATGCACTATTGTAAAGTGGCTGTTCCACTGGATGTCAGAAGGTGAATTCACCAATTTGTAAGTCGCTCTGGATAAGAGCGTCTGCTAAATGACTTAAATGTAAATGTAAATGTAAACTCGAAACATTTGACCCAAGTTAAACAATTTAAAGGCAATGCTACCAAATACTAATTGAGTGCATGTAAACTTTTGACCCACAGGAACGTGATGAAAGAAATAGAAGCTGAAATAAATAATTATCTCTACTATTATTCTGACATTTCACATTCTTAAAATAAAGTGGTGATCCTAACTGACCTAAGACAGGGAATTTTTACTAGGATTAGAGCTGGCCGCCCGGTCAAACTGAGAAGGGCCTTGGTCAGGGAGCTGACCAAGAACCCGATGGTAACTCTGACAGAGCACCAGAGTTCCTCTGTGGAGATGGGAGAACCTTCCAGAAGGACAGACATCCCTGCAGCACTCCACCAATCAGGGCTTGATGGTAGAGTGGCTAGACGGAAGCCACTCCTCAGTAAAAGGCACATGACAGCCCACTTGTAGTTTGCAACCAAGATTGAACTCTTGGCCTGAATGCCAAGCATCACGTCTGGAGGAAACCTGGCACCATCCCTATGGTGAAGCATGGTGGTGGCAGCATCATGCTGTGGGGATGTTTTTCAGTGGCAGAGACTGGGAGACTAGTCAGGATCGAGTTAAAGATGAACAAAGCAAAGTACAGAGCGATCCTTGATGAAAACCTGCTCCAGAGCGTTCAGGACCTCAGACTGGGCCGAAGGTTCACCTTCCAACAGGACAGTGGCCCTAAGCACACAGCCAAGAGAAAGCAGGAGTGGCTTCGGGACAAGTCTCTGAATGTCCTTGAGTGACCCAGCCAGAGCCCGGACTTGAACCCGATCAAACATCTCTGGAGAGACCTAAAAATAGCTCTGCAATAACGCTCCCCATCCAACCTAACAGAGCTTGAGAGGATCTGCAGAGAATAACGGGAGAAACTCTGCAAATATAGGTGTGCCAAGCTTGTAGCGTCATACCCAAGAAGACTCAAGGCTGTAATCACTGACAAAGGTGCTTCAACAAAGTACTGAGTAAATTGTCTGAATACTTCTGTAAATGTGATTTTTACATGTTTTATTCTGAATAAATTAGCAAACATTTCTAAAAACCTGTTTTTGCTTTGTCATTATGGGGTATTGTGTTAAGATTGATGAGGGGAAAAAATAATTTAATACATTTTAGAATAAGGCTGTAACGTAACATGTGGAGGGGTCAAGGGGTCTGAATACTTTCCGAATGCACTATATGTTTGTGTGTTTTCGTTTGCTTGTTTACTCTACTTTCCAGCCAAGTGTTTCTGTCCCTGCTGAGCTACATGTTTTTCTAATACCTCGCATGGCATACCAGACACAGCCTGGAAAAATACACTTTGTTATTCCCTAAGTAGCCTAATCATGTCACTGACACACAGAAGCCTGTTTTACCATCCACATGAAAGATAATGGTATGTGCCTTACTTCTGGATGAATCATACCACATACTAGCCCCACTGGCGGACTTACCATTAGGCAGAAGAAGCAATTGCCTGAGGCCTCACATAATCAAGGGGCCTCATGAGCTGGGATTTTAAAAATGTAATACAAAAATGTAATATATTTCTTTCTCCGCCGCTTGAGGACCTTTCATGCCGAGGCATAATGAACAAAAAACTAATTCCAATTCAAATCTGTTTAAGCTAGAGATACTGCATCTGTTTTCTTGAGATGGGCTGAGTCTCCATCCACCAATGTGGGCCTTGTATCTGCGATGGAAGATGGCCCAGCTGTGTTTGTCAGACCAGGAGACATCCAGAAAATCGGTCTTCTCACGAAAACGTCTGTAGCGTCGAGCAGTTTGGGCTACACCAATATGACCCCACTACGATGAGACTCTCTTGAACACGATTGTCTTCTCCGTTTTGCTCTACAACCTCCACAAGTGTTATGGAACTCGTCTGAATGTAACCAGATACTGGGCCAAAAATTGAATGATAGTGAATAGGGCATTTCCAAACATACATCCTTTTGATTACATTTTTGACAGTCTGTTTTTTCATGTATGAATCTGTTATTCAGTGAGTTTCTATGGGCTAATAGCAGTAAGGCCAAATTCAATGTTATCAAATATTTAATTTGTAATTATATTTTATACCTACAGTGGTCCTAAAATTCCAGATCAAATAGCTAAATGATCCTTGGTATGACCATCGTAAAACAATTCCATATGCTAGCTTAGTAAAAACCCAGCCCCAGGCACTTCGGCTCTTGGGAATACAATATGCATTTTTTAGTAAAAAGACAGGTGCTGCTGATAACACTGCAATCGTCATTGAGGCAGAGGATGTACAGTATGTGTAGCCCATGTATCTGATGCTGTCTGGCCAAAAGGATTAAGGCATGTTATACTCTTTTTGGCCATGCGGCATCAGATACATGGGCTACATATAGTTATACAGAGGGGCGTTGTTTTGCTCACTCGGATGCTTTCTCCGGTGAGATAGTTGGTGAGTGCACGGTGCACTGTTCGGATGCTGGAATTATTTTGGATGAACATGTGAAGGTAACCTACTTTTTGAAGTTATTTATGGCACATTAAAAGGTAATACATGTTTACAGTAGTGCTGAGCAATTAACCAAAATGTTAGTTATTTTTTTGTTTTTTGTTTTGGAAACAAAAAATTGCCCAATGTCTTTTTTCTTCTTCTTTGATCTCAATGAGCATATTGTGCTGCAGTTTCTATAGACATAAATCAGATCATGCCCAAACTGTGCGATGTAGTAGGGAGTTGTAGTTTCCAAGTGGCCTCTGCCTGGGCCCACAAAATCACTAAGTGTGCCCCTGACCAGCTCTACTGGTAGCCTACTGTAGTTTAAACTGTTTAATATGTTGGAAAACATCCTGCAGTAGCCTCAGATACGTGATCATTTGTCCAGATCAACTAGCATGTGTCAAACCAGAGATTTACAGTGCCTTGCGAAAGTATTCGGCCCCCTTGAACTTTGCGACCTTTTGCCACATTTCAGGATTCAAACATAAAGATATAAAACTGTATTTTTTGGTGAAGAATCAACAACAAGTGGGACACAATCATGAAGTGGAACGACATTTATTGGATATTTCAAACTTTTTTAACCAATCAAAAACTGAAAAATTGGGCGTGCAAAATTATTCAGCCCCTTTACTTTCAGTGCAGCAAACTCTCTCTAGAAGTTCAGTGAGGATCTCTGAATGATCCAATGTTGACCTAAATGATTAATGATGATAAATACAATCCACCTGTGTGTAATCAAGTCTCCGTATAAATGCACCTGCACTGTGATAGTCTCAGAGGTCCGTTAAAAACGCAGAGAGCATCATGAAGAACAAGGAACACATCAGGCAGGTCCGAGATACTGTTGTGAAGAAGTTTAAAGCCGGATATGGATACAAAAAGATTTTCCAAGCTTTAAACATCCCAAGGAGCACTGTGCAAGCGATAATATTGAAATGGAAGGAGTATCAGACCACTGCAAATCTACCAAGACCTGGCCGTCCCTCTAAACTTTCAGCTCATACAAGGAGAAGACTGATCAGAGATGCAGCCAAGAGGCCCATGATCACTCTGGATGAACTGCAGAGATCTACAGCTGAGGTGTGAGACTCTGTCCATAGGACAACAATCAGTCATATATTGCACAAATCTGGCCTTTATGGAAGAGTGGCAAGAAGAAAGCCAAAGATATCCATAAAAAGTGTTGTTTAAAGTTTGCCACAAGCCACCTGGGAGACACACCAAACATGTGGAAGAAGGTGCTCTGGTCAGATGAAACCAAAATTGAACTTTTTGGCAACAATGCAAAACGTTATGTTTGGCGTAAAAGCAACACAGCTCATCACCCTGAACACACCATACCCACTGTCAAACATGGTGGTGGCAGCATCATGGTTTGGGCCTGCTTTTCTTCAGCAGGGACAGGGAAGATGGTTAAAATCGATGGGAAGATGGATGGAGCCAAATACAGGACCATTCTGGAAGAAAACCTGATGGAGTCTGCAAAAGACCTGAGACTGGGACAGAGATTTGTCTTCCAACAAGACAATGATCCAAAACATAAAGCAAAATCTACAATGGAATGGTTCAAAAATAAACATATCCAGGTGTTAGAATGGCCAAGTCAAAGTCCAGACCTGAATCCAATCGAGAATCTGTGGAAAGAACTGAAAACTGCTGTTCACAAATGCTCTCCATCCAACCTCACTGAGCTCGAGCTGTTTTGCAAGGAGGAATGGGAAAAAATTTCAGTCTCTCGATGTGCAAAACTGATAGAGACATACCCCAAGCGACTTACAGCTGTAATCGCAGCAAAAGGTGGCGCTACAAAGTATTAACTTAAGGGGGCTGAATAATTTTGCACGCCCAATTTTTCAGTTTTTGATTTGTTAAAAAAGTATAAAATATCCAATAAATGTCGTTCCACTTCATGATTGTGTCCCACTTGTTGTTGATTCTTCACAAAAAAATACAGTTTTACATCTTTATGTTTGAAGCCTGAAATGTGGCAAAAGGTCGCAAAGTTCAAGGGGGCCGAATACTTTCGCAAGGCACTGTATGTACACCACTCGATCCTGTCCATCTATAGGCCTATCACTCATCACCTCTCACAAACGTTTAAGTAGCCAAACCTGTGAGAAATAAAATAGTCAGGGGTTTAGGGGCCTTATAGATACATTAAAATAGGGGAAACATGTAATTCATTCCAATATGCTCTTTCCACTACATGAATGTGCCTTCTGGAAGTTAACACGTCTGTTTGTTCCATTTCATCTCATGATCAAAGATCACCCCATGGTATATACACCTATAATTAAAGAAGCACTCAGCTCCTGTGTCTCTACAATGTTAAACTGAATATTCCAACTATTCTAAAAGTGTTTTAATTGAACCTGAAATACCTTTCTGTATATTATACCTCAGCAACAGATAACTCATAGCAAACAGATTAGTGTCAGGGATGATAATACCCTATTCCCTGTCAGTGGATGGTTTGGAGGACTGTGTCTCTCCAGGACTTAGTATTGTAAACGGCTCAGGTTTCTGCCCACACCCAGTCCAATGACAGACAGACATATCAGAAGTGGTAGGATGTTGGTTGATGTCTGTAAATACTGGCTACTTGAATTACTGCACAGACCGATACAGGTCTGGGATGTGACGTCAAACCTACAGCTGCCCGTTCAGGGGACTGTAACAGGGATTGTTAAGTGAGAGGGCAGACAGAGAGCGAGAAGAATAATGCACCCCAAACAAAAGTCAGGTTGTTTTGGAAAACACAAACCTCAACTCGCTGCCACATAAATTATTGCATAAATACAGGCAAGAAACAAACTTGAGAAACACACTATGTACACCAATAAACAGCACACCCATACATCTTGTCGTTATTTCTACCCCATCATGGCTTCACAGTTTGTACCAAAAGCCTTCAACAGAAGACAGCTATAGAGATGGCTAACACAGATCGTCAGGCAAATGCTTTGGCACTGTTGCTCTGCCCTCAAAAGGGCCTGCCTTCCTCCCTGAGAATGGCCAAGGAAACACTGGAAGGGAGTTCATAGTGACAGCTGGTTGGCTGCATCCCTTCCTGCAGATTCCATCATCTTCTCCCTGGGCCCAGAGTAAATGAGTGATCCCATAGGTCAAAGGTAGCACTCTTTTTCCCAGGAGTCCACCCAGCCAGAACAACATTCCCTTGAAACAGGAAGGGAGGGCAATGTCCATATGTTGTCTTCACTCACAGGGATCCCAACAGTGCTTCAGCAGCTCAGTGACAAGGCAGGGACCACTGTTTGGAACAGGACTGTGAAACTATCCCAGAGGCCGGAGAAACTGTAATGAGCTGTAAAATGAAGACTGCCCACCCACCCCCAACACAGCAGCACAGACACTCAAGGGAGAGAACAGGGTTAATATCAAAGTCTAGCTTATTACAGAATGCTGTGGAGGAACAGGTGTTGAAAATGGGAGATGGTGACTGACTCACCTCACGGCTGGTATGTATGTCACAGGCAGGACAGCACATCTAGGTGTTGTATAATGCTTATACCGACACTAAAACAATTCCCATTTCAAATAAAATGTTATGCCCCATGCGCTGAAAGAACAGGTGTAGCCCTTACCGTGAAATTCTTACTTACAAGCCCCATAACCAACAATGCAGTTCAAGAAATAGAGTGAAGAAAATATTTATTTTCTAAATAAACTAAAGTTAAAATAAATAACACAATTAAATAACAATAACGAGGCTATATACAGGGGGTACCTGTACCGAGTCAATGTGCGGTGGTACAGGTTAGTCAAGGTAAATTTGTACATGTAGGTAGGGGTAAAGTGACTATGCATTGGTAAACAGCGAGTAGCAGCAGTGTAAAAACAAAGGAGGTGGGTGGGGGGGGCGGAGTCAATGTAAATAGTCCGGGTGGCCATTTGTTGAAATGTTCAGCAGTCTTACGGCTTGGGGGTAGAAGCTGTTAAGGAGCATTTTGGTCCTAGACTTGGTGCTCCGGTACCGCTTGCCGTGCGTTAGCAGAGAGAACAGTATATGACTTGGGTGACTGGAGTCTTTGAATTTTTCTGGGGCCTTCCTCTGCCACCATCTAGTATATAGGTCCTGGACGGCAGGAAGCTTCGCCCCCCCAGTGATGTTCTGGGCCATTCGCAAAACCCTCTATAGCGCCCTACTGTCAGATGCTGAGCAGTTGCCATACCAGGCCATGATGCAACTGGTCAGGATGCTCTCAATGTTGCTGCTGTATAACTTTTTGAGGATCTGGGGACCCATGCCAAATATTTTCAGTCTCCTGAGGGGGAAAAGGTGTTGTCGTGGCCTCTTCACGACTGTCTTGGTGTTTTTGGACCATGATAGTTCGTTGGTGATGTGGACACCATGGAACTTGAAAGTATTGACCCGCTCCACTAAGCCCCGTCGATGTAAACGGAGGCCTGTTCAGCCCGCCTGTTCCTATAGTCCACGATCAGCTCCTTTGTCTTGCTCACATTGAGGGAGTGGCTTTGTCCTGGCAGTCTCTGACCTCCTCCCTATAGACTGTCTCATCGTTGTCGGTGATCAGGCCTACCACTTGTGTCGTCAGAAAAATTGATGGTGTTGGGAGTCATGTTTGGCCACAAAGTCGTGGATGAACAGGGAGTACAGGAGGGGACTAAGCACGCACCCCTGAGGGGCCCCAGTGTTGAGGATCAGCGTGGCAGATGTGTTGCTGCCTACCCTTACCACCTGGAGGCAGTCCGTCAGGAAGTCCAGGATCCAGTTGCAAAGGGAGGTGTTTATTCCCAGGGTCCCCTAGTGATGAGCTTTGTGGGCACGATGGTGTTGAATGCTCAGCTGTACAGTTGCCCCAATGTTAATACGCATTCTTAACACCCTGAGGGATATTGTGTGTACTAAAAATCTATTTGATCATACAGCGGAGTACATTACAGTATATGTGGTATTCAGTTACATGAGGTTACCGCTGAAGCCCAGCATTCAGGCCATAAGGCCTAAAACGGATACATGAATTAATGACACATTATCTGATACAGGCTGCAGGACTGAAGCGGTGAAGAGGCAACCAATGTTGAATAAAACATCTGCAGTCTTCTGTGCTGAGGGGGGACCATGTGCGAAGCTTCGTAGTGAGTGTTGGCTGTGCAGCCGGTCACTTAACTCACTCAAGCATGTGGTGCAACTGGAGAGCAGCTGCAGCCAGCTGTTGGTCTGAAGCAGTGAGTGGTAAAAACTGGAGAACCCCTGTCTAGGTCCTATGTAGCCCTGACAATAACATACACAATCACACTAGTTTGCTGACTCCTACTCAGACGAGATTACAGAGATCAGAAGGTTGTCAATGCAGATTAATGTCCTAAAGGTCCTGTTCATCAACCAGAGTGCACTGCACCTGGGAAGAAGGGCTTTTCACCAGGCTTCTAGATTTGCTCAAGTGTGAAAATAATATTAATAAGTGTATCTACATTTGCACAACATTGAGCTGGCTTGATAGATCATGACTGAACCAGACAGACTCAGGTCAGGTGTGGCACTGTCACACCAGGTCCAGCTCCAGGCATAAGCAACATAAAATTGCTAAAAGTTCTCTCCGCCCCATTGCAAAATGTGTAGAACAGCAGAAAACAAGCTTTAAAACTGCAACATTTTCTCTAAAACATGGCAAAATGTGTAGTATTGTAAGAAATTAACTTTGAAACTTGAATTCTCTCTCCGCCGTCACGAGGGGGGCCCTCAACCAAATCTCACTTAGCGGCCCCAAATGGCTAGTGCCAGCCCTGTGTCAAACAAAACATTTAACATAGCAGAGAGAGATGGAAATTAGTAACCTACACCCACACAGACACATCCCAGTCAACACCAAAGACATCAAAGGTAGATCCACCCACACTTCAAACACCTCAATTATTAACTCTGTGGTTTATCATCAGTTTAGGCCTTATTCTGGAGTACGATATAACTGGTTAAAGATACCTCACTGGAACAAAACCAGCAAATGCCCTCCATTCATACACTCCCTTCTTTACTTCCCTCAAATGACACCCCTCGATTAACTGCTCCATTCCAGCCTGGTGAGACGGAACGGCGGTGAAAGGTGCCTACTGCATGGCCAGTCTCCACTTAAGCAGCTTGTCCACAGGGGCGAGGGCACTCTCCTTGTGGATGGGCAACAGGTGTGAGGCAGGTGCCCCGGCTTAAAGCCTTCTCTTGTCAAATATGCATGAGGAAGGTCCCATAACCATGCTGCTGTCTGCGCTCAGCCTGGTTTAACAGCCTGGCAACAAGAGAGGATCATTACATCCTGAGCCTATACCCACTCCAAGTCAAAACAGCAGAGAGGCCTTTTAATTTAAAAGCCCTAATGAGTTTGTATTTTCCATTGGCATGCCTGATTAATAATTGATCCAGCGTTTGTTTTGACTAGGGTTGCAAAATTCTATACATTTCCTGGTTTTCCCAAATCCCAGTTGGAGGATACCTGGAATAAGGAGGGTATAAGCAGGAAATACAGAATCTTCCAACCAGGATTTCTGGAAAACCGGGGAAAGTTCCTGGAATTTTGCAACACTAGTTTTGACCCAAGGGACAGAAGCAAGCCATATGAGAGATGTATGGGAGCCTAGCAGTGGCGTGTATTCATGGTTGCCAAGGGAAGACAGGTTTCACAAAATCATTGACCAAGAAAATATTAACAATTATGTATCTCTAGACTCTCTGTGCTTCATACTTTTCCAATTAATAGCCAATTAACATTGAGCTGAACTGAGTGAGCTCAACTGTGAATGGCCCTGGCACACCAATTTTTTTTTTTTTTGAGATGTTGCATCTCACTGTATTGTCCTCTGGTGGCTAGCTAGCTAAAATTGGCCCTTTCCTAAATTAGACATGGATGGAGATAGGGATTTGGATTTGTGGATTTACTTAATTCTCCGTACTAGACAATGATTATAAACGGCAATTCTGATCCAACCATGAATTCATACATTGTGCCCCTGGCCTGAGAGGATGGAAGTTCAACATGTAGCTATGTAGTAGGCTAACATTAACTAGCTGGCTCATCGTTGCCCATGAAAGGAAGTTAGGTTAGCTAGTCAGGTAGCCTAAGACAGAAAGGAAGAAAGAAAGGATGGCATTGGCATTTCTCTACAAGTAGGGTGAGTCAACATGTTTTTTTAAATAATTATGGACACACACAGAGAGAAATTAATCAGTATCATGAACAGCTACATGATATTTAGCTTACGTTGATTGGAATACATTTTAAATATCTAAATATTTTAGTTGAAATGGTGCTGTAATAGTGGTAGCTCCTGATTTTTTTGTGACTTGCTGTAACTCTCCAGTGTTATAAAACAGTAGTTTAGTAGTCTGAAAATGACGGAAACATTAACTTGATTGAAAATGCTGTAGGTCATTTAACTGTTTGTTACATGCAATATCCTTTGTGGACTCCAGCAGACAGATGTTGCTTTCCAGTTGTGATGAATCAAAGGTGTGGTTGAAAATATTCTGCCACCGTGTCTTCTTATTGTCTCTGCCTTCAGCCTATATACAGTATATGACAGTCTCAAGGCATAGGAACTAACAGGTTATAGAGCAAACAACGATATTATCACAACACATAGGTTGTGATATGCCATTTTTTTCCTGGCTTGGCTTCCCCAGTGATTGTACCCATGTACCGCTACTGGAGCAGAGGACACAGGAACGAGCAGAGTGGAGGTTCCCAGAACAAGCGAGGGTCGGACACAGCATTTTCATTCCAACTGGAGATATTGAAGGAAGCAAAGATGTCTCAACGATAGCTCTTGGCTTCCATCTAGTGGTAATTTCAGATAAAGTACAGCAACTTTTTACTGCACCCTTAAGACCAGCATGCATAAAAAACAGCATACTGCACATTTTCAGTATTCATCTTCTAGCGCCAATTTTTAATATATATATATATATATATACACTTTTTTAACTACTGGCAAATAAGAGGACAATTTACACAATTCTCATTGTTCAACAGACCAAGCCAGGCTTCAGTTGTTGAACGCTGTTATGTTTACTGACTGGGCTCTTCAAAATAAACACCGGCTGTTGAGTGGAACACTGCCCTTTTAATGCCAAGCGTTCACACGCGTATTGTTACAGTGTGGCTCACTGCTGTACCCAACTGCCCATTGTACTCCACACCTTCACCTATCAGATGACAGGGACATGCATGCATCTGTCACTTAGTGTAGTCTACCTGGTCGCCACATGGCAGCTGCAATGCGACTTCACAGCATCACTTGGGCCCAAAGGGACAGTAAGAGGCAAACTTGTCCCCTTTGACTCTCACCTAGACAGATGCTAAACAGGGCCATGCTCTCCAGGTGACTAATTGGTCGCTTTTAAGCCAGTCCTTGTCAAATATGCACGAGGAGCTATTGTGGTGCCTGCTGTATGTCTGGTTCTATTGACTATGGCCTTAGAAATTTCACATAACATGTTGTGGTTGATTTAGCATTCTATTGTAACTGTCACCTGAGAGGAATAGGCTGTAAATAAAGAATATTTTCTTTAATGAAACATCAGGGCAGTCATGGGTTATTAAAAAAATGTTTACTTCAGTGGCAATGACATTTCAAATCCAATTGTGACAAAGTAAATCCATATATACAGGATTAACAAACTTAGTCTTAATCAAAAGTACAAAAAGTATCTTTAAAATTGAGGATTAGCTTGTTGAGTTGATTACTGTCAGTAATCACATTCTATTTGTGTGCAGATTTAGATTTTTTGGGTGTTTTTATTCCTCCTTTTTTCTTGGGCGTTGAGAACTCCTTGATGCAACACTCACAAACCCAGCAACCTGAGGAGAAAAAAACTGTGATGTTACATATCACAGTAGAGCCACATCAAACCAAAGGCTAAAAAATAGACTGCATTGTGGGATCCTAAAAGGCATCTGACAAAAAACAGCTATTTCTAACATTTGATTTCAACACTTAAAGCACTTTGACCACATTCCAAACATGAACTTTCGGATGTTTAATGTGCATCTACACTAACTATAGCAAATTGAGGTAACAAACAACCCTTATTGACTGCACAAAAAAATAAATAATTGGCAGTCTTCACCTCAAGCCAAAAAGTAGTTCAGTTGGCTAAGCAAATTAATAATGCTGTTTCACATAAAACCAGCTAAATTCAAATCACCACAAAACTCCATATGAGACTATAAAGAGAAAGTGAGAGAGTGCGCGACAGAGTCCCTTCCTTCCATGAAATAATCACTGATCTAACACACTCATTGATAGGAGTAAGCAATGATTCCATCAAAGATTTAGCCAAGGAAAGAAGTAATGAGGCATCCTTAAAGTATTTGAAAAGACCAATAGAGAGAGCCCACCTAGAGGGATGGAGTCTAGGCCCACGCAGAAGGTGTGGAAGCCCCGGTCACACTTGTCACAGAACATCATCTCCTCCTCGTGGTGGGGCTGCTCACACACCGTGCACGTCTTACACTCCATACACTGCCACAGGTAGGTCTTAATCAGGCCCACCAGCTCCTCACTCATATCCAGGCACGATGGGTGACCTGGGACACACACACATACACACAGGGCATCGCTCGCACCACAGCACTACTTCAAAACACACTGCATAATCCCAACTTGTGATCACGACTAGGCTAATCGAACTAAGTTATTTTGCTCATATTTTAGAAGCTTTATGTTCATTATGAACAATGCTATGTTGTAAATGAAAGCTAGTGTGATTTGTCAATTTTAATTTAAAAACAAAACAGAAGTTCCACTTACCACTGTTCTTACACTGTGAGCAGTGAATGAGAGCTTCTGGCTTTCCTTTCTTGTTGGACTCCTTACCCTTCTGGCAAATGCCACAAATAGCATTGGGTATGACCTTAGGCTGCAAGGGCAGAACAATGCTATAATTTTTAGCAACAAGGCCTAGTGCACCACGTGACAAAGGGCTTCTGAGCAACAAACATACTGTACAATGTGTAAAAGCCTAAAAGGCCTCATAGGATGTGATATATATATATATATATATATATATATATATATATATATATATATATATATATATATATATATATATATATATATATACACACACACACATTTATTTTCACTCGCAATCGATACAATCTTGTTAGGTGCTTCTTATTTCACCCCCTCAAATAAGAATGACTAAAGAAAGCATTTTGTCTAATTTTGAGAACCTCCCACATCAAATCTTTGCTTGTAGTCATCACTTATATATAGTCGTGGGTCAAGAGCTCCAAAAGGCAAAAACCAAGAGGTCAAGTTGATTTAAGAGTAAGTTGGATGTGCCATGCTGTCCCCCATCAGCGCTCATAGCAGGTTAAACACTTCAATGTCCCTCCTAAGGAGACTGAGGTGTTTCCACCCATTTTTAACCCACATTTATAAAAAGGCAGTTAGCCAAAGACATTTCTGACAGAAGGAAAACTCCTCTTTCACTGCAGATATATATTTCTTTACAGGACCTCAGTCTCTGTGCTGCTAACACAATCAAAACATCTCTGTACAGTCTATTTGTTTGAAATCTTTATTTCAATGGTTAACTGTGTCTAAATACTGACATATCAAACGTTTTCCTACATAAAAAGTACTGGATTAGATAAGAGCAGTTAAAGCCTTTCTAAGAAACAAACAACGAAATGTGGGAGGGCGAATCGGAGATTAGAGATACACAGTTAAGTTAATAAAGGACATAGCTAATTGAATACAAGAGGTCTTCACAGAAAGAGTGCCAGCTAAACTAGGAGAACAAAAATGTATCCAAGGAAGGTATGACAATCAAAGGGGCACCTTTATGCCATTGCACTCAAATCAAACATGTAAGACACATTCAATTCTGAGTGAGAAGAATACAAATTGAGCTTTGAAGGATCAACATAAACTGTACCTACTTAGGTGCGCAGTCTGCACAAATATTGGGAATGTGTGCAATCAATTGGGAGGATACAGCCCATGAGTGTGAAGTACACTGTGTGTTCATGAAAATATCACCTATTTTCAAAATGTTTGGTGTTGCCATCCTGAAAATGTTTCATTTGACTGGTGCAAAACATAAGAAAAGGTTATATATTTTCTGTTGGGATTCAGATGGCTACCCCTGCAGTGTAGTGCCAACACAAGCAATTTATACCATTACGATTATGAAAATAATAATTTCTTGTAGTCCCTGAACTCTACCTTGCAATAAAATTATAATAAAGTAAAACTTTAATGCCATGTTTTCTTTGGCAACATTAATAGGTTGAGTACATTTTTATGCAAGTATTGTATCTGTATTGGGTTCAGTCTTAATTTAACGAGCGCCGATATTGGAAAGTTATTGTTAAATTCGAACACATCTATGACGCATTACATACCAACAATAAAGCGAGGGTAAGTAGACAAAGGTTTTACAAAGTTTGGTTTAAAAGTGTGGTGTGGAAACATGCTGATTGGAAACATAACAGACAAATCCATCCCTGTCGAAAGTTATGAGCTCTCCACATCAATCAATGACCAAATCCTGATGTATGATATGGTGTTTGTAGTGTAGTAATACTAGTCATGCCATGACAAGCTATGTATATTTGTGCTGACTGCTCTTGCTGTCGGTTTTGGCAAACTAAATTTGCTCAATTCTGCCTTGTTGCCCTTGCAGTAAAACCGATGAGAGTAAATTGCCAGAAGGTAGATCATGTTGATCCCGGAAATGCCATTCTCTTATCAAATAATTTAAACTTAACACAACAATAACTTTCAGAGGCAACCGAAAGTAAAAAAGCCAACATATAGAATGTGTATTAACAGGCCTCTGACACACTGACATTGTGTTCTCCAGTCTCATAATAAACAAAGAACAGTCTGTAAGGTTATATCAAACAACCGTTATAGAATAATGGCACAAGAATACTGGTTTAAAAGCATACTAATATACACAGACATAATTTTAATTATAAAACTTTTAAACACTCAAGTATTAACGTAATTTTAGTGCTACTACTAAATAAAATGTATGCATCTTATAAAGTATGTATCATAAGAAATATGTTTAAAAACAATGAATCTAGCAGCCAAATATACTGTAACTGGTCTCTTGTCTTAATTAGTGTGTTGCCAAGTACACAGAAGAGAGGTATATTAAGACATTCAAATAGGGTAAAAAATGTACAAGTCTTTAAGACCAATCAAAAGTGCAGTGAAGAACAAGTCCTAGATGTGACAGAACTACTCCAAAATGTTATTGCTCATAAATTCTGATACGGAACCATCAGTGTATTACCATACGGTTGGTATAGAACCATCACTGTTTTAAAGAGACTTTCCGGAAGATTTGCATTCTTTTTAGCCAGTAGTTCTGAAATTAACGCTGAAGAACCAGAATGGTTCCCCTAAAATTGCTTACATGCAGTACGTCATTGCTCGCTGTGTCACAGAGTCGTTGGGCCCGCCCTGCAACCTTATTGGATAACGCTGGGCATGACTGGGCCAGCCGCCTTCTTCTCTCACTGTGCAACTCGTCAATGTGCATCTTGCTAGCTGTCACTCAAATGGCAAAGGGCTGAAGCAGACTGGCTGGAACTCTAATTGCTATGGGGCTTGCCCACATGGGCCAAGCTTGCATTGCTCAAAACACAGCTTCCAGAAAACAGTTGTTTTCAAACTAGGGATTTTGTGGCTAATTGAGGTAAGACAATAATTCTGCTCATAGACTATGCATGTATGAACTACACATTGCCACATCCAGCCCAAAGCGGGAGATTTAAAAAGAATACTTAAGCAGTCGCCAAATATCCGGAACGTCTCTTTAACCATATGGTTGGTTCACAACCAAACTGGACCAAGTGGAAGAGGGAAGGCAGTGTTGCCCCAAGAGAGAACTATTGCCACCTGGTGGCGTGTGTGTGTTAGGAGTGACAGGGCCAGAAATCGGGGTTGGGACAAAGGAGGGTCTCTCTACTGAAAGTGCTGAAGAAGCTGGAAGAGGTTCCGGAGTAGGGGAAAGGGAAAAGAAGTGCTGGTGGAGAAAGTCAGGGGCTTTTTTCTTCTACCTTGTACCCAGGGACAGATTTGTGTTGGTTGAGGCGTGGGGTGGCATCTTTAGCCGGGGTGGCAGTCCTGTCCTTGGCCTTGCCCTTTGACTGCACTCCACTGTCCTGACTGTCCCCATCTGAGGTGTTTCCAGATGAGCTGTCCTGTAAACACAATTCAGTTCTTACTATTCAAGCAAGCTGCCAAGAAGTTTACATAGTCAACCTACAAAGCATCTCTAGGCATTTACTGGTAATACAATACAACATGTCATTGCATCTCAAGCTCTGAAATCAAGTGAAGCGTGTACAAAGAGTTCCAGAATCCAGTTCCTTACTGAATTTTTCTTGCCCTCTTCTCCCTTGTTTTCATCTGCATCATCCGAGTCCCCATCGCTGTCCAGGGCAGGCAGCTCCGGGTCAAGGGGGGGCTCGAACAGGGCTGTGTTCAGGGGCAAGTAGCGCAGCTCATTGGGAGAGTACCTGTATCAAACACAGGAACATCAATTTATCAGCTATTCAAATATCTTTAGGGGTCAGGACCTCATTAATGAAGACTATTTTTTGGGTTAGTGACCCATACCTTTTGTAATAGTCCTGGAACTGCCCAGGGATGAGGGCCACTGGATAGGGTCCAGTCTTGGTTCTCTCTGGAGGAAGAACTTTATACCTCCCTTGGGGTACTTGGATAATCTGTTCGAAAGTTGCATTTGAAACACAATTCAATTACACGTTCAAATTCACACAAATACGTCTTACAGTTTACCAATGTACCGATATACTGCATCTACTCAAACATGAACACGTGGGAGTTCTTATGAACACATACAAAATATGTATGACTACTAAGTCTCTGTTTATTGAAGGTATTAACGTACATGTGTCTGAAGGTCAAAATATGCCCTTCTCTCTTCCATCCTTTCCCGGTTGAAGTTACTGTTGAACTCTGCAGCTTTCTTGGCAGCTTTCTTTATGTACTCTGGCACTTTACTGGCTTCAACCTTCTGAGGGTTTTGTTGCTGCATTTTCTAGAATATAAAAATTTTATGTTACCACACAACATATAGAATAACCATGTCAACCGTTAATGTACTGTGAGTGAAAATATAATCTGGGAACTTAAGTCAAAGGCTGTTGTAACATTCCCTTTTGTCATCCACACCAAAGCGATAAAAAAAGTGTCAATGTTGCTGAGCATACCAACATTAGTAATACTCTCTGAACTGGGAGTACTTACAGAGTACTCTTTTGCTATCCTCTGACGCTCCCTCTCTTGGAGAATGACAGAATACTCAGCATGTTTGCCCGGGTACTCCTTGATCATTAAATCAATGACTTCATCACTTCTTAAAGCAGTCAAACCTGGAAAAAGAGATTCACAATTACTTAATGTATACAGTTGCAAGGTAAGGAGTGGCCTAATTCCCCAAAACAACTATTGGGATGGCTTTGGCCCTGATTGGTCTATGTCACACTCCAAGCTCATCCTGGTTACGCAACAATTACATGTTTCTAAGTTCTCACCCAAGGTGCACTGTGTCTCGGTGATGACATTTTGCTCCCTCAGATATAGCTTCTCCTTGTGGGAGAGGTCTCTCCTTTCCAAATCTAAAAGAATAATATATTGGATAATTAAAAATAGTAGGCTACTCCAGCCGGAGACAACATTACATTTGTCATTTAAAAAATAGACAAAGCCTGAAGGCTTATTTCCATTGATGGTCCTTTGTAGCTCAGTTGGTTGAACATGCACTTGTAACACCAGGGTAGTGGGTGTATTAATGTATACATGCATGACTAAATTGCTTTGGATAAAAGCGTCTGCTAAATGGCATTTATTATTAAGGTAAGGCATGGTTAGCCAGAGAGTAACTAGTTGAACATCAGCATAGTCTACAGATAGCCTAGTTATAGCCCAATCATCAAATTTACACACAATGATCCTATACCATATATGCCAAACGTTCAGCCACATCACCTGGATATTTTCGCTTGAATGAAGTCACTCCCAGATATTCACTGACTTGTTCTTGCAACATATAGTACTCCCCACTGCCATCTGAGGGCCACCTGTACTCAGTCAGATTTTCTGCTGAGAAGTATGTGGGCCTGGGGAAACACATGTATGACTGAAAGGTTAAGAGCAAGGTAAAGTCTTATGTTATTAGACACAGAGGCTGCGATTAGACCGGTCCAATTCTGATTTTTCTTCTCTGATATTTCTTTCACTAATTAAGTCTTTGACCAATCAGATCAGCCCTGAAGAGATTGATTAAAAAAACAATTAGTGAAAAAAAAGATCAGAATTGGGCTGCCTGTGTAAAAACAGCCTAACTGTTTGTTAACAAAGATTGGGTGTGGTCTATTAGGAAGTAGTGATGCAAATATGTCTATCTACACCTTCAGATACGACCTTACAACATACCCAAGTTCCTGACTGGGGGTGTCGCAACTTCTGGAACTGTCGCCTGAACCCATGCGCCGCCTTTTTGGAGCTTGACTGCCATCATTGGAAACTTCCTCAATGTCATCCTAAAAACACAGTTATGATACACAGTTAGGATACACAAAACACCTGAACTATTACTTGTTGAAGTTAATAGTTCTCTCCAGAATTAAAGTTTGTTGGCCACTGAACAACAATGTTAACGCAACATGTAGTGTTGGTCCCAAGTTCCTTGAGCTGAAATAAAAGATTGCAGAAATGCTCCATACGCAGAAAAAGCTTATTTCTCTCAAATGTTGTGCACAAATTGCTTACATCCCTGTTAGTAAGCATTTCTTCTTTTCCAAGATAACTGCACATTTTAGAGTGGACTGTGACAACACAATGTCTAGTACAGTGTCTCAAGTTGAGGGAGTGTGCAATTGGCATGCTGACTGCAGGAATGTCCACCAGAGCGATTGCCAGAGAATTTAATGTTAATTTCTCTTCCTATAAGCCACCTCAAACATTGTTTTAGAAAAATTGGCAGTATGTCAAACTGGCCTCACAACCTACTGTAAGTCGTTCTGGATAAGAGTGTCTGCTAATGACTAAAATGTTTTAAAAAATGACATGTAAAAAGCAAGCCTAGAGTTAACGCATTCATAGATGCCAACTATAGGGCCTTCAGAAAGTATTCGCACCCCTTGAATTTTTCCACATGTTGTTGTGTTAGTCTGAATTTAAAATTGATTAAATGTAGATGTGTTATTGGCCTACACACAATACCCCATAATATCAAAGTGGAATTATGTTTTTAGAAATGTGTACAAATTAATTAAAAATGAAAAGCTGAAATGTCTTGATCAATAACTATTCAACACCTTTGTTATGGCAAGCCTTACTAAGTTCAGGAGTAAAAATGTGCTTAACAAGTCACATATGTTGCATGGACTCACCGTATGCAATAATAATGCTTACCATGATTTTTTTTATGACTACTTCATCTCTGCCTCCACACATACAATTATCTCTAAAGGTCCCTCAGTCGAGCAGTGAATTTCAAACAGATTCAACCAAAGACCAGGGAGGTTTTCCAATACCTTGCAAATGTCACCTATTGGTAGATGGGTACATTTTTAAAAAGCAGACATTGATTATCCCTTTGAGCATGATGAAGTTATTAATTACACTTTGGATGGTGTATCAATACACCTAGTCACTACAAAGATACAGGCCTCCTAACTCAGTTGCCGGAGAAGAAGGAAACCACTCAGGGATGTCACCATGAGGGCAATGGTGACTTTAAAACAGTTACAGAGTTTAATGGCTGTGATAAGAGAAAACTGAGGATGGATCAACAACATTGTAGTTTCTCCACAATACTAACCTAAATGACAGAGTGAAAAGAACGAAGGACATGAATCGTGCTTGCAATAAGGCACGAAAGTAAAACTGCAAAAAATGTGGCAAACAAATTAACTTCATGTCCTGAATACAAAGTGTTGTTTGGGGCAAATCCAACACAACACATTACTGAGCCCCACTCTTCATATTTTCAGGCACGGTGGTAGCTGTATCATGTTATCGGTATACTTGTCATCGGCAAGGACTGAGGAGTTTAGTATAAAAATTAAACGTAATAGAGCTAAGCACAGGCAATACCCTAGAGGAAAACCTGGTTTAGTCTGTTTTCCAACATACACATGGAGACAAATTAACCTTTCAGCAGGACAATAACCTAAAACACAAGGCCAAATATACACTGGAGTTGCTTACCAAGACAACATTGAAAGTTCCTGAGTGGCCTAGTTTTGACTGAAATCTACTTGAAAACCCATGGCAAGACTGATACAATCCAGGTGTGCAAACTGCAAAGCTCTTAGACTCACCTAGAAAGACTCACTGCTGTAATTGCTGCCAAAGGTGACTTTAACATGTATTGACTCAAACATGTGAATACTTATGCAAATTAGTTATATTTCTGTATTTTCTTTTCAATCAATTGGAAGAAAAAAAAGCTCAAAACATGTTCTTTGTCATTAAGGGGTATTCTGTGTAGATAGGTGAGAGAAACAACATAATTAATTTTGAATTCAGGCTGTAACAACAAAACGTGCAATAAGTCAAGGGGTATGAATACCTTCTGAAGGCACTGTACCTATCTATTGACGATAGTATGTTCATGCCGAAGGTGTTTTGTCAAGAGCCCCGATCCTTGTTCTAAACGTTAACACGCATATTTCGCAGTACAGTTTTGTAAACAGAAGGAACAGATCTTTCTTATCAGCAAGAAATATATATATATATTTCTTTCTTATCAGCAAGAAATATATATATATATATATATATTTTTTAACGGTTAAATTACTACACACTAAGAGTGTGAACGTTAAAACGTCAAAACATTTAAACAAAATTGGAATCCTTAACATTAAAGAAAAATCGCAAACCCTTTTTATGGCAGTGCAGTTACCACAAAACAATTCTGTGTTATAGCCTAACTAGACAATAGGCTATAAAGGCTGGGGAAAGTTCTGTAATTTAAATAGAATTTTAGGCTTCTTTGGTGAATTTGCGAGGCATGCAAGATAGATTACCAATGCATATGCACATCGTTTTTTTCTGCTTGCCCACTCCTCGCTCTCCCTCGCCTGGGGCATATTCATTACACAGATTGTTGCAAAATGTTTCTTAAACAAAAGCAAACTGAATGAAATGGCGAGGGAGAGACCTACCTGCATTTGTCCAATAGAAACTCTCCTTTTAGTTGCAAATTATTTTGCAACAGTTTCAACTAATGATTACACCCGTGTGTGCAGTCTTGGCAACTAAATCAGACTCCTCCGTTCCAAAACTACTGAATCTTAAGAGTCAATCCCATACGGAATCTCATCTTCAGTTGACGTACAAGGAGGAATCAATTACTTTGGTGTCGACTCTCCACGACTACATCATCGTTGTTAACATTTGGAAAAATTTAAAAGAAAGGCGAGAGATAGCAGCAATGTCCTGTATGGTAAGACTGAGAAGTTAAATGACAAGGAAATGTGAACTTTGTGAGGTGGAATTGAGGTACAGTAATGGAAGTACAGTTGCAATGCCATATCATCTGAAAAGGAACGCACCATGAGACCCAACCCGTTGCTGGCAGAAGCACAGCTGCATTGTGAATGCACATGGAATTTCCATGTTACGGCACTTGTTTGCGAAAAACACAGGTTACGATCCAAACACTTAACCTCTCTTGGGTAGGGGGCAGTATTTTCACATCCGGATGGAAAGCGTGCCCAAAGTAAAGTGCCTGTTACTCAGGTCCAGAAGCTAGGATATGCATATAATGGTAGATTTGGACAGAAAAGGATTGTATCACATTGATCGATATGGGAATTTGGTAAGCGTCTTTCAGAAAAAGTGTAGTATCATCAGCCAGCTGGATTATAATAATTTCTTTGCCAGCTATGGAAATACCTTGTACAGGACTATTATTTAAAGAATAAATAAGAATAATAAAAACAGATACAGATTGGACAGCCTTGCCTAATTCCTTTCTTTAACTCAAATCTAGGTAAGGTGCCATATTTCAATTTGATAGTGCTGTTACCATTTGTATAGTCTTAATAAACTTACAGAAAAAAATCCCCAAAGCCAAATTTCTCAAGGGAGTGGAAGAGGAACTGATGCTCTACTGTGTCAAATACTTTATAAAATCTTTAAATAATATGAAGCTATCCTCGGTTATTAGGTCTGAGTTATCAAGTATGTCTAATACTTGAACTTGTTAGAAATATGTATGTTCCTCATAAAGCCACTGTTTCCTCAATGATTGCATCCAGGACTTCTTTCATTATTTTTGCAAGTAGTAAGGCTAATATCTTAGTCATTATTAAGAAGACAAATTGGACGCCAGCTATCGATGAGCAGCACTTATTTTGTAGGCTTATGTGTCAGTGTTATTAACCCCTGACTCATTGTAGGAGGGAGAACATTGTTTTTATTACTCTCTAAACAGACTTCAAAAAGGAAGTCTAGTGTTCAGAAAATATGTAAAATTCTGAAGTAATTCCATCAACACCTGGTGATTTATTGTCCTTAAAATGTTTGATAAACTCAGCTCTTCAACTTTGATGGGTTCATCACACTGTTTAGATTCTGTATCAATGATAGTGAACATTATTCAGTCAAAAAACATCTGTGGATTCCTGGTAGAACGTAGAGCTATACAATTTCCTGTTAAAATTGCTAAATTGTATTTAGCATAACACCATCCATGTTTAACTTATGGATAGTGTTATTTGTAGAGTGAAATTTCTCAACTCTAAATAGGATGATTTTTTTTTTTTACCTTTATTTAACCAGGCAAGTCAGTTAAGAACAAATTCTTATTTTCAATGACGGCCTGGAACAGTGGGTTAAGTGCCTGTTCAGGGGCAGAACGACAGATTTGTACCTTGTTAGCTCGGGGGTTTGAACTCGCAACCTTCCGGTTGCTAGTCCAACACTCTAACAACTAGGCTACCCTGCCGTTCACCCTCAATCTATTTTTTCCTAGATCTAATAAAGGCCCATTTTTATCAACACACACACATATATATATATATATATATATTATATATTATATATATTATGTATAATATATAATAATATATAATATTTATAAACCCTCTTTAGTGTAATCAGGAACTATTCTGAGAAATAAAATAGAAAATAATTTAAATAAAAGGGTATCTACTATTTTAAGTGCATATGAAAACTGATAAAAAAATGTTTTACATATACATGTTCCTCAGACCTTTTTCACTTGGAAATAAGTATTAACTAAATAGAACAATAACCGTGTAAAGTCAGAGCAGACGTGTATGCCCCTTTAAAACAGTATCAGTTACTCTATGCATAAAAAATAAATACAACTTTCAGTCTTCATCGTAAGTTTGTAAACAAAATAGGCCTTCTGGTCTGGTCATACAGAACAAACTAATAAATTGAGGTACCTGAGTATTCTGAAAAATAGTCACCTGATGCTTGTTAGGTAACATTAATCAGTACAAGGGAAATTGGAATACCATGGCTGAAACCGTCAATGTGTCCTTCTGGTGAGATTCTAGGGAGGAATATGGATTTCCGAACCGTTGATGAAGCCTCGTCTTCCGACGAAGTAAGCAGCCTTTCCCCTCATTTTGTGCTTTCTTGATCGTTGGCCACAACTTGTTCCTTCTTTCTATGTCCTCCGGGCTGAGATGCTCAGTGAAACGCAGACTGTGGTAGCAGCTTTCCTGACAGAATTTCTGTAGAATCTGGCAGTGAAGAGGATGATTATACCCCTTAGTCTTGAATCCTTTTTATCGGTTGCTTCTTGCCGAGGCAATGCACAACGTCGATGGGATCACCAACTTTGTTCTTCTCTGCAGGCATAACTTCTTGGCAGATAGCCTCCTGTCGCACATCCTCATTCCCCACCTTTGGCATGCTGTAAAGTCTCAGGTTCCATCTTCTTGTGTATTGTTCCAGATCAGTGAGACTATGGTAGACATTGTTATTATTTTCCAGACTTTTTTCAACTTCTGCCACTAATTTTCACATCATGCAAACTCCAGTCTTTTTCAAGCCTTGGATAACCATGTTGTTCACGCCTAACATTTTCTCAATGGCATCAGACATGGAGTTGATGAGTAAGGAGGGTAGCCACGATGTCAGAGTTCATGTTGGGTTATTTTGGAGGGTGGAGGTTTGCGTAGAGTAACCGGTGAAGAGGGGAATTCATCATCTTCAACAGCATTCGAAAGCATGAGATTATCCATAGGGCAAGCGTAGTTATGGTAGTTGTCTATAAGCACGTTCCTCGATTGTTGACAAGCAATAGAACTGCTAGCTTTTTCCTTTCCTTTGTCACATGGACACGCCAAAATAAATGATCCAATTATTATTCCAGTCCCAGGAAAGTTCTTATATCTTGAACAAATTAAACTTGTTTTTTTTTCCCACAATCTTTCTGAAGTTTGTTGCGGAGCTCTGTAAAAAAAGCCTCTGTTCAAGCCGCCATCTTGGCCTCCCGCCTTAAGTGGACACTTCTGATGACGTATCATGACGTCGGACGAGTATACACTCGAAGGGCGAGGGAGGAAGGAATGATTTTTAAACGGACCGGAAATGTGTCTCTCGTTCATGCCGCGATGATTGAGTTTTTTAGCCACAGGTAGCATTGGGTGCTTTATATGCACTACAGTCAATAATGAGTGCATGTCTACTTATATAATTATTAATATACACCTACTGTATGATAGCTAGCATATTAATTAGCTAACTAACATTAGCCTCCCTAGCTTGAACTTCTGAAGTAGGAAAATATTTTATTTCTACAATTTGAAAAAGATAACCAAACAAAAACATACAAGACGTTTGTGCTGTCATGTGCATTAGTAGCACAATTTCAAACTTATTTGCATTCGTTTTTACTTACACTTGTATGGTGACTTCTCCATTGATGTTGTTTTTACGTTTTCGGGGACTTTTCTTAGTGGATGTACAAATCGTCACACATTTAATTATGGGGAGTTTCAGGCCCGGAGTGAACAATCGTACACTCGCAAAGTCAACAAAAAATTTGAGGACTGAGGGGCTTACGTTGCAAACTTCCCTTGCTTGGCTAATAATTTGGACCGCCCTCCAAGATGGCGAAGGGGATTCCCCCAAAGGCATAAGGCAAGAAGAGTAAGTGGGCGAGGGTGTGTCATATACATTTTTGGACCGCGGCCACAGACTGAAGACGGATACCACTACATGTTCCAATTAGCCATCTGCGTCTCTGAACATCTGTTTGTGTAATCGGAAGACTAATGCCACAAACCTGTTGTCACTGAAAAATACTGTTGGCTGCAACTGTGTTAAAACTAGTTAACAGTAAGTGTATATTTAGCTTTCGTGAAATTATTTTTGATGTGATATGAAAGTAAAGGGCTTTATGTTTTTAGAACTGTAATGCAATTGAGAATGCATTCTCGTTTAGATGGTATTTATCAATTATGGCTTATAAAGCCCAATCCCCTCGAAGTAGAACACCTAAGGTCCTTGGACTATAAGGAGTAACATTAGGCTCATGTAGTCCATTATTGGGTTAGCCTGTGGAGGCTGCTGAGGGGAGGTCGGCTCATAATAATGGCTGGGATGAAGCAAATGGAATGGCACCGACATGCGTTAGGTGTTTTGATACCATTTCCACTCTAGCCATTTCCACGAGCCTGTCCTCCCCAATTAAGGCGCAACCAACCTCCTGTGGCTAGCCTTGAGGTAGGCCTAGTCCCAATTGTGACGATGCTCTCCATTGCCTGTGCAGCATAGCCACGCACGTTTACATAGAACGTCCCTTGTATGTAGCGAATGTTGAATAAAAATGGAACTTACTCAAACTTACTCAACTGACGATTGTCCTTGGGGTTGGTCCTTCAACTGGTTGAAATTTAAAACAAAATAACGACAGGAAATAATTATTAAACCGACTTCAAAACGCAGGTCTCTGTGTGGCAATCAAGAATTTGTTTGGTCATGACCCAGAGAAAGTGCACAAGACAGAAGTATGCATTCATACTCTCCCATGTCTTGCAGATGGTTTTGCACATGTGCCAGGTGATAAACTTTAATGGCCAGTACCAGCGCTCTAAAAAGTCAGATAAATAATACTTTCCTGTGGATATTATATATAGATGTTTTTTTACCCCCAATGTTCGTGACAGCCAATTGATAGTCAGTCTTGTCCCATCTCTGCAAATCCTCTACGAACTCGGGAGAGGCGACCCTGCCAAGCCGCACGGTTTCTTGACACGCTGCTCGCTTAACCTGGAAGCCATCCACACCAATGTGTCGGAAGAAAATCCGTCCAACTGGAGACCGAAGTCATCTTGCAGGTGCCGGGCCCACCATAAGGAGTCGTTAGAGCGCGATGGGACACGGAAATCCCCACCGGCCAAACCCTCCCCTAACCCAGACGATGCTGGGCCAATTGTGCGCCGCCTCATTGGTCTACCAGTCACGGCCAGCTTTGGCACAGCCTGGGATCGAACCCAGGGCTGTAGTGACACCTCAAGCACTGTGATGCAGTGACTTAGACTACTGCGCCACTCAGGAAGCCCTCCTATTAATATTTTGTCTCCAATTTCGACCATCTGAAGGACCAACCGCACAGACAACTGGTCGAGTAAGGTCAAATGCAATTGTATTCAACATTCTGGATTTTTTTGCAGGGCTTTGTTTCAGATAGTAACGTTATACCAATAATTAGTATCACAGTCAGATCCGAGTGGCGCAGTGGTCTAAGGCACTGCATCTCGACGTATAATTGGCCCAGCGTCGTCCGGGTTTGGCCGGTGTAGACTGTCATTGTAAATAATAATTTGTTCTTAAACGGACTTGCCTAGTTAAATAAATGTTAAATAAAATGTTTTAACGACAACGAGCATTCGACTTGGACTGAAGTCTAATGACACACACGATGTAAACAAAAACAATGATATACTGACACACTAAACAGCTAGCTAGGTACCTAGCTAGATAGCGAGACACTATGCTAGCTAAGCAAGTTAGTTAGCTAACGGTATGGATAGCTAAGTAGTAATGTTAGTCGTTTGCTAACAACGACAAGTTACAACATATCGACCCTCCAACAGTAACATAGCTAACAACTATCTACATTACAAGTGGCCTGCGTTCAGCAACGCTGAATAAAACTAGTAACTGACCTGGTCTGCCACTATTAAATAGTCATTTGTAAATATTTCTCACGTTGCTAACTAGCGAAACGGCGGTAGGTTTGATGACAACAAAGGAGTTGGAGGTTGATGTGTTGTCGTTAGCGCGCACCGGCTTAGCATGCTGTCTTAAACACATTATTAGCATGTTTGGCCAGCAATGTGTATATTCTGTTACGATATATTTGCCAAGTTTACCTTTATAGACTGGGCGCCCGGGGTTGCAGGGTTGCTATCGCAAGGTCTGGGTGGGAGAACTGTAGCCATGTTTAGCGGCTACTAGCTAGCTAGTTTCAGAGATGCACACTAGGCGAATAATGTTACCGACTGGAAACAGACACGGAACACACGTTCCACAAACAAATGTTCCTCAAATAATGTCCAACTCTATACCACTGATAATGCAACTGGTTGGTTGTTTCGCAACAAAACCGCAGTGTGCGCAACTATGGGGCGAAGCAGACGTGATTGGTTTACAATGTTGATAACACGTTTACTGTATTTCGTCTTCAAAGTTGACTAAAAACATAAATATTTGCACAATTATCACTTCTCTCAAATATATCGTTACAGTGGTTAGCTAGCTAGTGCATTTTAGCATTCACCCGAAATCATTCATAACCCCTCAACAAGACATGATGCAAGAACAAGATTAAACTAGCTCAAACGAGTCACTTAAAATAACCCACGTGAAAGTTCTTGTCATTGTTGGTAGCTGTCTGGCCATCCAGAATTACAACAACTCACGGATTTCTTCCCCACGGAAGCTTACCCATCGTTTTTGTGACATTGTCAGCTAACACATCTACAGTCGTGGCCAAACGTTTTGAGAATGACCGAAATATGAAATATCACAAAGTTTGCTGCTTCAGTGTCTTTAGATATTTTTGTCAGATGTTACTATGGAATACTGAAGTATAATTACAAGAATTTCATACGTGTCAAATGCTTTTATTGACAATTGCATGAAGTTGATGCAGAGTCAATATTTGCAGTGTAGACCCTTCTTTTTCAAGACCTCTGCAATCCGCCCTGGCATGCTGTCAATTAACTTCTGGGCCATATCCTGACTGATGGCAGCCCATTCGTGCATAATCAATGCTTGGAGTTTGTCATAATCTGTGGGGTTTTGTTTGTCCACCTGCCTCTTGAGGATTGACCACAAGTTCTCAATGGGATTAAGGTCTGGGGGGTTTCCTGGACATGGACCCAAAATATCAATGTTTTCTCCCCGAGCCACTTAGTTATCACTTTTGCCTTATGTCAAGGGGCTCCATCATGCTGGAAAAGGCATTGTTCGTCACCAAACTGTTCCTGGATGGTTGGGAGAAGTTGCTCTCGGAGGATGTGTTGGTACCATTCTTTATTCATGGCTGTGTTCTTAGGCAAAATTGTGAATGAGCCCACTCCCTTGGCTGAGAAGCAACCCCACACATGAATGGTCTCAGGATGCTTTACTGTTGGCATGACACAGGACTGATGGTAGCGCTCACCTTGTCTTCTCCAGACAAGCTTTTTTCCAGATGCCCCAAACAATCAGAAAGGGGATTCATCATATAAAATTACCTTACCCCAGTCCTCAGCAGTCCAATCCCTGTACCTTTTGCAGAATATCAGTCTGTCCCTGATGTTTTTCCTGGAGAGAAGTGGCTTCTTTGCTAACCTTCTTGACCAGGCCATCCTTCAAAAGTCTTTGCCTCACTGTGCGTGCAGATGCACTCACACCTGCCTGCTGCCATTCCCGAGCAAGCTCTGTACTGGTGGTGCCCCGATCCCACAGCTGAATCAACTTTAAGAGACGGTCCTGGCGCTTGCTGGATATTCTTGGGCACCCTGAAGCCTTCTTCTCAACAATTGAACCACTCTCCTTGAAGTTCTTGATGATCCGATAAATGGTTGATTTAGGTGCAATCTTACTGGCAGCAATATCCTTGGCTGTGAAGCCCTTTCTGTGCAAAGCAATGATGACGGCACGTGTTTCCTTGCAGGTAACCATGGTTGACAGAGGAAGAACAATGATTCCAAGCATGATTCCACCCTCTTTTTGAAACTTCCAGTCTGTTATTCAAACTCAATCAGCATGACAGAGTGATCTCCAGCCTTTTGGGGGGGGGATTCAGTTAATTTGAATGGCAAAGAGGAACTTTGCAATTAATTGCAATTCATCTGATCACTCTTCCTAACATTCTGGAGTATGTGCAAATTGCCATCACACAAACTGAGGCAGCAGACTTTGTGAAAATTAATATTTGTGTCATTCTCAAAACCTTTGACCACGACTGTACATGGATGGGGATACATTTGTAAATACATTTTTGATTCCAAACCAATCAAATCCAAAATAAATGTTTTGATCTCGTAAACAGATACGTTAATGTTAAAGCAGGCGCAGCGAAATACTTGTTTCTAGCATCTGTAATGATCAAGTGCTTTGATAGGCTGGTTATGGCGCACACCTCTATCACCCCAGACACCCTAGACCCTAGGTCAATCGCGAGCTACCAGTAGCATTATAAACTCAGCAAAAAAAGAAACGTCCTCTCACTGTCAACTGTGTTAATTTTCAGCAAACTTTTTAACGTGTAAATATTTGTATGAACATAAGATTCAACAACTGAGACATAAACTGAACAAGTTCCACAGACATGTGACTAACAGAAATGGAATAATGTGTCCCTGAACAAAGGGGAATCAAAATCAAAATTAACAGTCAGTATCTGTGTGGCCACCAGCTGCATTAAGTACTGCAGTGCATCTCCTCCTCATGGACTGCACCTAGCCCTCACCCTCCGATCCAACATGTCACAGACGTGCTCATTGGGATTGAGATCCGGGCTCTTCGCTGGCCATGGCAGAAAACTGACATTCCTATCTTGCAAGAAATCCCGCACAGAACGAGCAGTATGGCTGGTGGCATTGTCATGCTGGAGGGTCATGTCAGGATGAGCCTGCAGGAAGGGAACCACATGAGGGAGGAGGATGTCTTCCCTGTAACACACTGCGTTGAGATGGCCTGCAATGACAACAAGCTCAGTCCGATGATGCTGTGACACACCACTCCAGACCATGATGGACCCTCCACCTCCAAATCAATCCCGCTCCAGTGTACAGGCCTCGGTGTAACGCTCATTCCTTTGACGATAAACGCGAATCCGACCATCACCCCTGGTGAGACAAAACCGCGACTCGTCAGTTAAGAGCACTTTTTGCCAGTCCTGTCTGGTCCCGCGACGGTGGGTTTGTGCCCATAGGCAACGTTGTTGCCGGTGATGTCTGGTGAGGACCTGCCTTACAACACATACAAGCCCTCAGTCCAGCCTCTCTCAGCCTATTGACAGTCTGAGCACTGATGGAGGGATTGTGCGTTCCTGGTGTGACTCGGGCAGTTGTTGTTGCCATCCTGTACCTGTCCTGCAGGTGTGATGTTTGGATGTGCCAATCTTGTGTAGGTGTTGCTACACGTGGTCTGCCACTGCAAGGACGATCAGCTGTCCACCCGGTCTCCCTGTAGCTCTGTTTTCTGCGTCTCACAGTACAGACATTGCAATTTATTGCCCTGGCCACATCTGCGGTCCTCATGCCGGCTTGCAGCATGCCTAAGCCACATTCACGCAGGGACCCTGGGCATCTTTCTTTTGGTGTTTTTCAGAGTCAGTAGAAAGGCCCTTTTAGTGTCCTAAGTTTTTATAACTGTGACCTTAATTGCTTACCGTCTGTAAAACTGTTAGTGTCTTAACGACCGTTCCACAGGTGCATGTTCATGAATTGTTTATAGTTCATTGAACAAGCATGGGAACCAGTGTTTAAACCCTTTACAATGAAGATCTGTGAAGTTATTTAGATTTTTACAAATTATCTCTGAAAGACAGGGTCCTGAAAAAGGGGCGTTTCTTTTTTTGCTGAGTTTATATTCTACCATGGTAACGCACAATTATGATAAATGGTACCAAAAATTATCATATGGTATCATCATGGGTATATTTTTTTATAAAGTCAGAGGCAGGCTACGATTTTGTCCTTAGTTTGTAACATCAAAGAAAAAGGAAATGGTTGCTGTGAAAAAGGGGTAAAACTTTCTGTATTAATAGTACCGTTTTTTGCTCATGTTTTGGTTTCCTGTGTTGCCAACATGAAATGTGAGATTATATGGGGTATCCGAATCATTTACCGTATTGGTCGTTACAGTATTTATAGTCAAGGGGTGTTGTGCTCATTTCAGCAGGCAGTGGGAGCTTCTCGCACTCTACAGCTTCACGCGCTAGCCTGCCTAGTAGTCAGGGAATGAAAGAGCCAAGCCAACAGAAAACTGAAGAGAGAAGCACTAGGATGAACAAAATATTTTAAACTTTATAATCATAGTGAGCGAGTTATTAAGCATAGGATGTGAAACACCAAGTTACGCAGAGTGTAAACATATTTTATAATTTTTGTAATGTTTCGATATTTTTATTGATAAAAGTTTGCATAGAAGCGAACGTTGGCTAAAGTTAGCTCCAGTCAAGCTATTTTTTACGAGATATGATAATTAATACATTTTTACAAATGTTTTAGTATGTTGCTATTTAGAATTACAAGTGTAGCCAAGTCAGGTGATTGAGAGACAACTGAAAACTGTATTGAAGAGAGAAGCACCAGATAAACTATTTTTCATTTTCAAGGTTTCTTAATTCTTCTCACCATACCCGATCCAGGTCCCAAGGTTGAAGTGAGTAGACTACACTACTATATATGTGTGTTGTGGTTTTTCACTATGAGCTAAAAGGGTTTAAGAGGGTACTGTTGCAGAGCCAATGTACCATCATGCGAGTACCATAAATCGCATAAATCATGCGAATACCATAAATTACTACAATTTTTGTTCTCTTTACCTGAAAAACAGTGGGACACAGACCATCTTAATACATTGTAAACAAATACCATGCTTTCACTACATGCTGCTAGTTTTTTTTTTTTTACATTGTACTACCATGGTTAATTTTTGTAGCATGGTAGCAAGAACAATGAAAAACAAAATATTTTTTGAAACTACTGTCGTTAGCAGAATCAGAATTCTTTAGGTAACATTTATAAATAAAATGTTGAATTTATTTTATTGCATGCTTATGTGAGATATTTGTCATTAGAATGTCTTCTTTTGGTTAATACTGTTGGCCGTTTGCAGTTATCTGTTCTCTGTCAGGGTTCAGTTACTTGGGCCACAGAAAGGGGAGAGGTCAAGCTTGTCTTCATATGTAAACATGTATTTTAAACCATGTGAAGGGGTGATTGAGGGGGAACCAATTATCTCTTGGCTCCACAATGTCTGTGTGCCAGTCACTGTCTCTCTGTGATCTTGTCCAGGAAGGGGTGTATTTGATATATGCTAGTGGATGAGGTTTTGTTTTTGGTCCTGAGAGGTACCAAGAGCGAGATAAGAACATAGTTTAGGAGACAAAGCTGAATGATAATTTATAGCCAATGCTGTCTGGCTGTGTGTGTCTTTGCTATAAAGGATCTCAGTTGCAATGTGTAAGGACTCTCAGAGAATTTATTTAGACACTGAATTGATCTGAGAGTCACAGGGTTGTGATGGAGCTCATAATAATTAAAGATGGACTTTATGAGAACTCTGACTTGTGTGGTGGTTTGCTCTCATGATTTGGTAAATACAGGAAATTTCCACTACACTACCATGGCAGAAAAATAACATGGTAATATTCGTGCCATGGTAGTTTCCAAAAAAAACATTTGCATTTTGGCATTGGCATTTTTTCATTGTACTACCATGGTACATTTTTGAAAGGGATTTACATTATCCCACCTCTGCTTATCTCCCTCCTCTCTCTCAATTCATTTCAAGGAGCTTTGTTGGCATGGGAAAACAAATATTTACATTGCCAAAGCAAGTGAAATAAACAAAAGGGAAAAACAGTAAACATTACACTCACAAAAGTTCCAATGGAACATTTCAATGTCATATTATGGTTATACACCGTGTTGTAACAATGTGCAAATAGTACAAAAGGGAAAATAAATAAACAAATATTTACAATGGTGTTGTTTGTTCTTCACTGGTTGCTCTTTTCTTGTGAAAACAGGTCACAAATCTTGCTGCTGTGATGGCATACTGGTATTTCACCCAATATAAGTATATCAAAATTGGATTTGTTTTCAAATTCTTTGTGGGTCTGTGTAATCTGAGGGAAATTTGGGTCTCTAATATGGTTTTACATTTGGCAGGTTAGGATGTGCAGCTCGGTTTCCACATTTTTTGGAGCAGTGTGCACATAGCCTGTCTTCTCTTGAGAGCCAGGTCTGCCTACTGCTGCCTCTATAGTCAATGAGTCTGTACATAGTCAGAGCTTTCCTTAATTCCTGGTCAGTCACAGTGGTCAGGTATTTATACTCTCTGTATAGGGCCAAATAGCATTCTAATTTGCCCAGTTTTTTTGTTAATTATTTCCAATGTGTCATGTAATTAACTTTTTATGTAATCATGATATGGTTGGGCCTAATTGTGTTGCTGTTCTGGGGTTCTGATTGTGAACAGAGCCCCAGGACCAGCTTGCTTAGGGGACTCTTCTCCAGGTTCATCTCGCTGTAGGTGATGACTTTGGTTACAGAAAGTTTGGGAATTGCTTCCTTTTAGGTGGTTGTGGAATTGAATGGCTCTTTTCTGGATTTTGATCATTAGGGGTATCGGCTTAATTCTGCTCTGCATGTATTATTTGGTGTTATACATTGCATGCAGAATTCTGCAAAAATATCCATTGTGTACAGTCGCCATTTTGTGAATTCTTGGTTGGTGAGCGGACCCCAGATCTCACAACCAGAAAGGGTAATGGGTTCTATAACTGATTCAAGTATTTTTAGCCAGATCCTATCTGTCTCTTTCTCCCTCCCATCTTCACCTTTCTCTCTCTCTCTCCTGTATTCTCTCTTGCTACTTCTTTCCTTCCATCCCCATCTCTCTCCCCCTCCTCTCATTGAATTCAAAGGTCTTTATTGGCATCGGAAACTTCTCCCTCGATTGCTCAGTTTGGCCGGCTCTAGGAAGAGTCTTGATGGTTCCAAACTTCTTCCATTTAAGAATGTTGGAGGCCACTGTGTTCTTGGGGAACCTTCAATGCTGCAGAAATGTTTTGGTACCCTTGCCCAGATCTGTGCCTCGACACAATCCTGTCTCGGAGCTCTACGGACAATCCCTTTGACCTCAGGGCTTGGTTTTGCTCTGACATGCAAAGTCAACTGTGGACCTTATAGAGAACGACTACCTCATCTCTATACCCCACACTTACAATTATATGTAGGTCCCTCAGTCAGGCAGTGAATTTCAACGACCAGGGAGGTTTTGCAATGCATTGCAAAGAAGGGCACCTATTAGTCGATGGGTATAAAAATATATATTTAAAAAAAGCAGACATGGAATATCCCTTTGAGCATGGTTAAGTTATTACACTTCGGATGTTGCAGCAATACAGCCAGTCATTACAAAGATACAGACTGAACCAGTCCTTCCCAACTCAGTTGCTGGAGAGGGAAAAAAAAACACTCAAGGATTTCACCATCAGGCCAATGGTAACTTTAAAACAGTTAGTTTAATGGCTGTGATAAGACTGAGGATGGATCAACAACATTGTAGTTTCTCCACAATACTAACCTAATTGACAGAGTGAAAAGAAGAAAGCTTGTACATAATACAAATATTCCAAAACATGCATCCAATTTGCAACAAGGCTAAAGTAATACTGCAAGAAATGTGTCAAATCAATTCACTTTTTGTCCTGAATACAAAGTGTTGTGTTGTTGGATTTGCCCCAAACATATTACTGAGTACCACTATCCATATTTTCAAGCATAGCGATGGCTGCATCATGTTATGGTCATGCTTGTAATCGTTTAGGACTGGGGAGTTTCAGGATAAAAAAAACCGAATGGTGCTAAGCACAGGCAAAATCAGAGGAAAACCTGGTTTAATCTGTTTTCACCAGACACTGGGAGATTAATTCAACTTTCAGCAGGACAATAACCTAAAAAAGAAGGCCAAATCTACACTGGAGTTGATAACCAAGAAGACAGTGAATGTTGTTGAGCGGTCAAGTCACAGTTTTGACTTAAATCTACTTGAAAATCTATGGCAAGACCTGAAAATTGTTGTCTAGAATTTAACAACCAATTTGACAGTGCTTGATGAATTTTGAAAAGAATAATGGGGCAAATTTTGCACAATCCAGGTGTGGAAAGCTCTTTAAAGACTCACAGTTGTAATGACATACAAGCCTTTCCCAATGATGCAGATAATAATAATACAAATAAATTAGTAACACATGGAATAAAATACACAAGAATGGAGTTCTACAGTGACTACTAGTATAAGATCAATGTGCAGGTGTACGAGGTAATTGAGGTGGACATGTACATGAAGGCAGGGTAAAGTGGCTAGGCATCAGGATAAATTATAATAAAAGTAAAATAATGAACGGTTGCAGCAACATATGATGTATGTGTTGTGTACGTATGTAGTGTATGCGAGTTTACAGTATATGCACTAGTTTTGCGAGTCAGTGCAGGATAGAGTCAATGCAGATAGTTAATTAACTGTTTACCAGGACTATTTAGCAGTCTTAGAGAAAGGAAAGGGGATACCTAGTCAGCTGCACAACAATGCATTAAACCGAAACTGGTCTTTCGCATTTAACCCAACCCCTCTGAATCAGTGGTGCTGGGGGCTTGCTTAATCGACGTCCATGTTATCAGCTCCCGGGAAGCAGTTGTTGTTGGGGGTTAACTACCTTTGCTCAAGGGCAGAACGGCAGATTTTTACACCTTGCCGGCTTGGGCATTCAAACCATTGACCTTTCGGTTATTGGTACAACTCTATTAAATGCTAGGCAACCTGCTGCCCCTCTAGGCTTACGGCTTTTTAGCAGTCTTATGGCTTGGGGGGTGGAAGCTGTCTAGGAGCATGTTGGTCCAAGAGCCGATGCTCCAGTACTGTTTACCGGACAGTAGCAGAGTGAACAGTCTATGGCTTGGGTGGCAGTAATCTTGGGCAATTTTTCGGGCCTTCCTCGGACACCACCTGATATAGAGGTCCCGAATGGGGGGGGGGGAGTTCGGCCTCAGTGATGTACTGGGCTGTCCGCACCACCCTCTGTAGCGCTTTGCCATCGAGGGCAGTGCAGTTGCCATACCAAGCAATGAAGCAGCCAGTCAAGATGCTCTCGATGGTGCAGCTGTAGAACTGTTTCAGGATGCTACATCTTTTCAGTATCCTGAGGGGGAAGAGGAGCTGTCGTGCCCTATCCACGACTGTACAGGTGAGTCAGGAAGACCAGGATCCAGTTGCAGAGCGGACTATGGTGTTTTTAACGCTGAGCAGTGTGAAGTGCAATTTAGATTGTGTCATCTGTAGGTCTGTTGGGGCGGAATACCAATTTGAGTGGGTCCAGGGTGTCTGGGATGATTGTGTGTCATGACCATCTTTCAAAGCACTTCATAATTACAGATCTGTGTTCTACAGGGCGATTGTCATTTATGCAGTTTACCTTGGGAGTTCTTATGAACAGGAACAATGGTGGTCAGCTTGAAACATGTTGGGATTGCAGACTGGGGCAAGAAGAGATTGAAAATGTCAGTGAAAACACCACGGCACTACTGACATGCAAGTTCTGGTGGTCATCACTAAAAGCATTTGTCCGAGATCACGTTCTTTCCTGTCCCGTCTGTGCATGGGCAAAGAGCCCTCGCCAACTACCTACCGGTAAGTTCAAGCCTTTACCTACACCACATAGACCATGGTCCCACATCACCAAGGATTTCCTCAGTGATCTGCCAGACTCTTTGGGCTTCACTATTTTAGTTGTAGTGGACCGGTTCTCCAAGATGTGCCAACTCATCCCCCTTCCACATCTACCTAATGCCATGGAAATGGCCGAGTGCATGTTCCAACAGGTGTTGTCTGTATGAGATCCCGGAAGACATTGTTTCGGAGACCCCAGTTCTTCTCCAGGGTGTGGTGAGCCTTCTGCGACCGACTGGGGGTCTCCATCAGCCTATCCTCCAGATGCCATCCCCAAACAAACGGGCAGACAAAACGCCTGAATCAGGAAATGGGGAAGTACCTTCGCCAACACTGCACCCACCAATCACACGAGTGGAGTCACTATCTAGCCTGGGCCGAATACCCACAGAACTCCCTGGTGTATTCCTCACTCCTTTTCAGTGTGTCCTTGGATACCAACCCCCTGTGTTCCCATGGGAGACAGAGCACAGAACTGTGCCTGCCATCCACGAGTGGTTTCGATGGAGTGAACAGGTTTGGGAGACCGCACATCGAGCACCTACTTCGAGCTTCCCTCTCCCAGAAACGGTTCGCTGACCGGCGTCACCAACCTACTCCACTCTTCTACCCTGGGCAACGTGTGTGGCTCTCTACACGGGACATCCGGCTTCATGACCCCTGCTCATTGGTCCCTTCAAACTAACACACAGCATCAATCCTGTCACCTACCGTCTCCAATTGCACCGGATCGCATCCTTCCGTGTGTCCCTTCTCAAGCCTGTAAGGTACAGCCCTCTCCCTCTTCCAGTGGCGCACCCCCTCCGTTTGACGTCGGCGGTGCACCGGCTTATTCCGTCCTAGCCCTCCTTGACGCCAAGTGCCTGGGTGATCGCATCCACTACCTGATGAATTGGGAGGGGTACGGACCAGAAGAACGGTCCTGGTTCCCCGCCCAAGACATCCTCGACCCAGCCATGATAGATAGATCTCTCTATATTCAGCTCTGAATCAAAAATTATAATTAGCATCTAAGTAGACATTATGCAAAATACAAATCCCTGCAAGTGCCAAAAGGTAATCTCTAGCTGACACCTTTGCTAACAGGTATTGTCAATTTAAAACTTGCACGAGAGTTTCACAGCATTGTCCATTTAAAATGTTGCAAATATATCCCATCAGTACATTTAGCTAAAATGAGCCTTGTCTATATGCTCATGGCATTTGTAGTTATTTATAATTAAATCACCTTGTCCTAGAGAGAATTACACGGTTATCAAAACGTTATGCCAGGGTAAGCCGACACAAAACACAGCCCTTATTTTAAGTGCTACTAAAATCCAGTGGAGGCTGCTGAGGGGAGAACAGCTCATTATGGGAGAGCAAATGTTGCAATTGTATAACAAAGTTTGCCATGTTCATGATATGAGTGAGAATGCCCAACAACATTAATGGGGGCCCACTGGAGATCAGGGCTCCTGGGCACATGCCCTGTCAGTATCTGGCCATAATTACTCAAGTTTACATAGTCTAGCCAGCAAACTTATTTAAAATGTGTTAGGTGACATAGCTAATTGAGTGACTGTCAGTGACTGATATAACAAGAGAAAGACTGCTGATGCACAACATTTCAAAATTACACAAAACTCACCAGTTATTGGCACAGAGTTCACATCTAGGACAATAATTCCCCTTTTTTCAGCCTAGCATTTGCTTTTCAACAGCAGATTTGAAAACACCTTGTCGTCTGCTTCTCTTCTTTGCAGGGAATCAATGGCGCAGAAGTATGCCATTTTACAGTCCCCAAAACAATTGTGCTATTGTGTTTTTTTCCATGTTATTTGAAACTTATTTTGGACAATGTTTCTGCCGTCTATTATGACCAAAAATATTTTCTAGATATCAGGACAGCGATTACTCACCCCGTACTGGAATATTTGATCTTTAACGAGTTAGACACAAAAGGATTTACTTCAGACACCCGACAAGGCCCTCATCCCAGTCATTCGCTGAAAAGAGATATTAGGGACATAGGTCTTGGTGTCCTGTAAGGATTCGACGGCGAGTGGGTAATCTGCCTTTACATTGGCCCTATTAGCCAACGTACAATCATTGGATACGAGCACATACAGTTGAAGTCGGAAGTTTACATACACCTTAGCCAAATACATTTAAACTCAGTTTCACAATTCCTGACGTTTAATCCTCGTAACAATTCCCTGTCTTAGGTCAGTTAGGATCACCACTTAATTTTAAGAATCTGAAATGTCAGAATAATAGTAGAGAGAATTATTTATTTATTTCATCACATTCCCAGTGGGTCAGACGTTTACATACACAGGTAATATTTGGTCCCATTGCCTTTAAATTGTTTAACTTGGGTCAAACGTTTTGGGTAGCCTTCCACAAGCTTCCCACAATAGGTTGGGTGAATTTTGGCCCATTCCTCCTGACAGAGCTGGTGTAACTGAGTCAGGTTTGTAGGCCTCCTTGCTCACACACACTTTTTCAGTTCTGCCCACAAATTTTCTATAGGGTTGAGTTCAGGACTTTGTGATGGCCAATCCAATACCTTGTTGTCCTTGAGCCATTTTGCCACAACTTTGGAAGTATGCTTGGGGTCATTGTCCATTTGGAAGACCCATTTGTGACCAAGCTTTAACTTCCTGACTGATGTCTTGAGATGTTGCTTCAATATATCCACATAATGTTCCTTAATCATGATGTCATCTATTTTGTGAAGTGCACCAGTCCCTCCTGCAGCAAAGCACACCCACACAACATGATGCTGCCACCCCCGTGCTTCACGGTTGGGATGGTGTTCTTTGGCTTGAAAGCCTCCCCCTTTTTCCTCCAAACATAACAATGGTCATTATGGCCAAACTGTTCTATTATTTGTTTCATCAGACCAGAGGACATTTCCCCAAAAAGTATGATCTTTGTCCCCATGTGCAGTTGCAAACCGTAGTCTGGATTTTTAATGGCGGTTTCGGGGCAGTGGCTTCTTCCTTGCTGAACGGCCTTTCAGGTTATGTCGATATAGGACTCGTTTTACTGTGGATATAGATACTTTTGTACCCATTTCCTCCAGCATCTTCACAAGGTCCTTTGCTGTTGTCCTGGGATTAATATGCACTTTTCGCACCAAAGTACGTTCATCTCTAGGAGACAGAACGAGTCTCCTTCCTGAGCGGTATGACAGCTGCGTGGTCCCATGGTGTTTATACTTGCGTACTATTGTTCGTATAAATGAACGTGGTACCTTCAGGCGTTTGAACCAGACTTGTGGAAGTCTACAAAAAAAAATCTGAAGTCTTGGATGATTTCCCCATGATGTCAAGCAAAGAGGCACTGAGTGTGAAGGTAGACCTTGAAATACATCCACATGTACACCTCCAATTGACTCAAATTATGTTAATTAGCCTATCAGACCCACTGGCTCCAGGTCATCTACAAGTCCATGCTAGGTAAAGCTCCGCCTTATCTCAGTTCACTGGTCACGATGGCAACACCCACCCGTAGCACGTGCTCCAGCAGGTGTACCTCACTGATCATCCCTAAAGCCAACACCTCATTTGGCCACCTTTCGTTCCAGTTCTCTGCTGCCTGTGACAGGAACGAATTGCAAAAATCTCTGAAGTTGGAGACTTTTATCTCCCTCACCAACTTCAAACATCTGCTATCTGAGCAGCTAACCGATCGCTGCAGCTGTACATAGTCTATCGGTAAATAGCCCACCCATTTTTACCTCCCTCATCCCCATACTGTTTTTATTTATTTACTTTTCTGCTCTTTTGCACACCAATATCTCTACCTGTACATGGCCATCTGGTCATTTATCACTCCAGTGTTAATCTGCAAAATTGTAATTATTCGCCTACCTCCTCATGCCTTTTGCACACAATGTATATAGACTCTTTTTTTCTACTTGTTAATTGTTTACTCCATGTGTAACTCTGTGTTGTCTGTTCACACTGCTATGCTTTATCTTGGCCAGGTCGCAGTTGCAAATGAGAACTTGTTCTCAACTAGCCTACCTGGTTAAAAAAAATATATCTATTTATTTAAAAAAAAAAAAAATTAAAAGAAGCTTCTAAAAGCCATGACATCATTTTCTGGAATTTTCCAAGCAGTTTAAAGGCACAGTCAATTTAGTGCATGTAAACTTCTGACCCACTGGAATTGTGATAGTGAATTATAAGTGGAAAAACGACTTGTGACATGCACAAAGTAGATGTCCTAACCAACTTGCCAAAACTATAATTTGTTAACAAGAAATTTGTGCAGTGGTTTAAAAAAAAGAGTTTTAATGACTCCAACATAAGTGTATGTAAACTTCCGACTTCAACTGTATATCCTACCCAACTGGCCATTATAAACTGTAATATCACATGTTTCACCCAGTCATGGCTGAACAGCGACATGAAAAAACCTATATTAAAGCAGGTTATAAGCGGGTTTGACGCTTTTTCGGAAGGATAGAACAGGCGCATCTGGTAAGACAAGGGGTGGCGCTCTATGTATATTTGTAAACAGTTGGTGCATTAAAATCTAATATTAGATTGCTGTCTATTTACCACCACAAACTGATGCTGGCACTAAGACCGCACTCAATGAGCTGTATTCAGTCGTAAGAAAACAGGAAAAAAAACTCATCCAGAGTGGCTGGGGACTTTAATGCAGGATACAAATCCATTTTACCCAATTTATACCTGCATGTTAAACCAGAGGGGGGGGGAGAAACTCTACCTAAACTTCACAGAGAGATGCGTACAAAGCTCTCCCTCGCCCTCCGTTTGACAAATCTGACCATAAATCAATCCTCCTGATTCCTGCTTACAAGCATAAATTAAAGCAGGAAGCACCAGTGACTCGGTCAATAAAAAAAGTGGTCAGATGATGCAGATGCTAAGCTACAGGACTGTTTTGCTAGCAGACTGGAATATGTTCGGTATTCTTCCAATGGCATTGAGGAGTACACAACATCAGTCACTGGCTTCAAGTGCATCGATGATGTCGTCCCCACAGTGACTGCACGTACATACCCCAACCAGAAGCCAGGGGTTACAGACATCCTCACTGAGCTAAAGGGTAGAGATGCCGCTTTCAAAGAGCGGGACTCTAACCCGGAAGCTTATAAGAAATCCCGCTATGCCCTCCGACAAACCATTAAACAGGCCAAGCGTCAATACAGGACTAAGATTGAATCCTACTACACCGGCTCGAGAGCTCATCGAAGGGCTTGCAAACTATTACAGACTACAAAAGGGAAGCACAGCCGAGAGCTGCCCAGTGACACGAGCCTACCAGACAAGTTAAATGACTTCTATGCAAGGAACACTGAAAAATGCATGAGAGCATCAGCTGTCCCTGACAATTGTGCGATCACACTCTCCGTAGCAGATGTGAGTAAGACCTATAAACAGGTCAACATTCACAAGGCCGCAGGGCCAGACAGATTTACAAGGTGTACTGCAAGCATGCGCTGACCAACTGGCAAGTGTCTTCACTGACATTTTCAACCCTGACTGAGTCTGTAATGCCTACATATTTCAAGCAGACCACCATAGTCCCTGTGCCCAAGAACACTAAGGTAACCTGCCTAAATGACTTCCGACCCGTAGCACTCACTTCTGTCACCATGAAATGCTTTGAAAGGCTGGTCATGGCTCACATAAATAACATTATCCCAGAAACCCTAGACCCACTCCAATTTGCATACCTCCCCAACAAATCCAAAGATGATGCAATTTCTATTGCACTCCACACTGCCCTTTCCCACCTGGACAAAAGGAATACCCATGTGAGAATGCTGTTCATTCACTACAGCTCAGCGTTCAACACCATAGTGCCCTCAAAGCTCATTACTAAGCTAAGGACCCTGCGCCTAAACACCTCCCTCTGCAACTGGATCCTGGACTTCCTGATGGGCCGCCACTAGGTGGTAAGGGTGGGTAACAACATTCGCCATGCTGATCCTCAACACAGGGGGCCCATGGGAGTGCTTGCTCAGTCCCCTCCTGTACTCCGAGCTTCCTGCCATCCAGGACCTCTATACAAGGCAGTGTCAGAAGGCCCTAAAAATGGTCAAAGACTGTTCTCTCTGCTCCCGCACAGCAAGAGGTACCGGAGCACCATGTCTAGGTATCCAAAAGGCTTCTTAAACTACTTCTTCAGTATCGGTGGACCCCCTGGGGGACGGCTTCTAACGTAGGCTAATGCGATTAGCATGAGGTTGTAAGTAACAGGAACATTTCCTAGGACAGACATATATGATAAGCAAAAGGCTTAAATTCTTCTTAACCTAACTGCACTGTTCAATTTACAGTAGCTATTACAGTGAAAGAATACCATGCTATTGTTTGAGGAGAGTGTACAGTTTTGAACATTAAGTTATTAATAAACCAATTAGGCACATTTGGGCAGTCCTGATAGAAACATTTTCACATAAATGCAATGGTTCATTGGATCAGTCTAAAACTGTGCATATACACTGATGCCATCTAGTGGCCAAAATGTAAGTTGCGCCTGGGCTGGAATAATACAGTATGGCCTTTCACTTGCATTTCAAAGATGGTACAATTTTTCTTTGTATTATCTTTTACCAGATCTAATGTGTTACATTCTCCTACATTCCTTTCACATTTCCAAACTTCAAAGTGTTTCCTTTCAAAATAGTATTAATAAAATGCATATCCTTGCTTCAGGGCCTGAGCTACAGGCAGTTAGATTTGAGTATGACATTTTAGGCAAATATTGAAAAAGGGGGCCAATCCTTAAGCCATAAGACTCCTGAACAGCTAATCAAATGGCTACCCAGACAATTTGCACTGCCCCCCCCCCCTTTACACTACTGCTACTCGGTTTCATTATCTATGCATGATCACTTTAACTCTAGCTACATGTACATATTACCTCTTATCTTGACTAACTGGTGCCCACGCACATAGACTCTGTACCAGTACCCCCTGTGTATATAGCTTCGCTATTGTTATTTTACTGCTGCTCTTTAATTACTTGTTTCTTTTACATCTCTTTTTCTTAAAATGGCATTGTTGGTTTAAGGCTTGTAAGTAAGCATTTCCGGTGCATGTGACAAATACAATTTTGATTTGATTAAATTTTGAATTGCGATCTCCACCAAATCATTGAAACTGTCCAAACAAGACAGGCGGCAAGTAGGTCTGGTTTTCATAGTAACATACAACTAGCTAGCTAAGGTGCGAGGATAACAAATTGATTCAAATCAAATTTTGTCTAGTATAGCCCTTTAGCTTAGATAGCTAAGCTAGCTTGGCATTGAACGTATAGAACTAACGACCGGTTTGGTTGGCAACGATGCCAATAGAATGAACAACAAGCGACCCTAGATTTGTGTGTGGGACTGTATCTCGAGAAAGGATGGAAATTATATGAATAAATTCATGAATTAAAATAATGATTTACATATTTTCATAGGTTGGTAACCATTGTATTAAAGCGATAATGCCCTCAAAGCTAGGGTTTGGATGACATATCGGCACGGTTTGCTGGCCCGAGACGAATGCCAATATGTCCTCCAAACCACGGCTTTTTGGGCATTATCACTTAAATACACCCCTCTCCACAAATCCATCACGGCACAGGTGCCACCACACTCCTGCCTCGTCTCCTTCTCCCTCCTTCCCGATATGCTGCCAGCTGCAACCACTTTTTCATGACAGACTCCACATCGCTCTCGGATGCTTTAGATGTTAACGGATTCTTCCGGACAACAGCTAATGAACAAGAACACAAGTAGTCGCAAAGATGTGAAAATTTGGTTGCAACAGGGTGAATTCAATACTTTAAAATGTCATGGTAATTGCATTGCAGGAAGCCATTCGTGCCATGAGACATTTGCAAATATGAGAAATCCTTACCAATCAAAACCTCTCTCAGTCGAAGAGATCCAAGAGAGATTTTCCTATTCATGTTTTTTGCCAGCGCATTGGAAATTGTGTGCCTCATTAAACGCCACACGACATCCTTCACATCGCATCCCCCAACGAGGCTCAAGTGGTTAATCTAAAGAAGAAAAAAAATATTTGAATAATGTATCAATTGACAAATAATAATAATAAGCCACAAGTGACTGCCACTTTTCCCCAGGTGAGGGAAGCATATATGGTTAAGAAACTTGTATGCTAATTCTGATGAAGGTCTTTGAAACGTCATGCTTTAATCCTACATAAAGTTGAAACGTTTACTGGGGAGTGAGAGACCCATTTTCCATTTCACAAAAAGATTGTGGACATACATCCTACTTTTTTTCCCTTCTTGCATATCTGAATTTGATTTGAATCCCATGAACTTCCACTGAATCACTCTAAAAGAGCATTAGATGAAGTGGAATGAAACTCACCAGTTTAAGTTTGAAGTCAGCCCCCTGAAGATCGATTTCCAGCCTCTGGAGACTTTGTTGATCCTTCAATGGCAGAAGGCCTCCTTCGATCGCATATTCTGCTCCATTCTGCTGTGCTGTTTGTAAGAGTCGTAGGATGAGTGTCTGTTGTTCCAGTATCATCTCTTGCTTGGTAAGCATTTCCCGAATTAGCACTGAAAGACATTTTTTAAAAAAGGGGCATTTCACTATAACACAATGAGGTGGAGGACAAGAGTGCCCTTTTGCCCTCAGAACAGACTCAATTCATCGGGGCATGGACTCAACAAGTTGTCGAATGCATTCCACATGGATACTGGCCCATGTTGACTCCAATGGTTATCACAGTTATGTCAAGTTGGCTGGTGGACAATTCTTCATATAAACGGATCTGTCGACTGTGATAAACCCAGCAGCGTTGCAGTTCTTGACACAAACCAATGCGCCTGGCAGCTACCACCATACCCCGTTCAAAGGCACTTCCATTTTGTCTTGACCATTCAAAAACTTTGAAAGGCACACACGTCTCAAATTGTCTCAAGGCTGAAAAATCTTATTATTTTACCCTTCATCTACACTGATTGAAGTGGATTTAACAAGTGACATCAATAAGGGATCATAGCTTTCACCTGGTCAGTCTCATGGAAACGGCATATTCTTAATGTTTTGTATACTCAGTGTATATTACCATATACAGTACCAGTCAAAAGCTGACACAGCTACTCATTCCAGGGTTCTTTATGTTTACATTATAGAATAGTGAAGAAATCAAAACTATGAAATAACACATAAGGAATCATGTAGTAACCTAAAAAAAAGTGTTAAACAAATGAACAAATATTTTATATTTGAGATTCTTCAAAGTAGACACCTTTTGCCTTGATGACAGCTTTGCACACTCTTGGCATTCTCTCAATCAGCTTCATGAGGTAGTCACCCAGAACGCATTTCAGTTAACAAGTGTTTCAAGAACTTTGAAAGTTTCTACCAGTGCAGTTGCAAAAACTAACAAGCACTATGATGAAACTGGCACTCATGAAAGGAAGATCCAGAGTTACCTCAGCTGCAGAAGATAAGTTAATTAGTTACCAGTCTCAAATTGCAGCCCAAATAAATGCTTCACAGCGTTCAAGTAACAGACATCTTAACTTCAACTCTTCAGAGGAGACTGCGTGAATCAGGCCTTCATGATCGATTGCTGCAAAGAAACCACTACTAAAAGGACACCAATAAGAGTCTTGCTTGGGTCAAGAAACACAAGCAATGGACATTAGACCGGTGGAAATCTCTCCTTTGGTCTGTGTTCAAATTTGACATTTTGGTTCCAAACGCTGTCTCTTTGTGAGAGGCAGAGTAGGTGAACAGATCTCTGCGTGTGTATTTCCCACCGTGAAGCATGGAGGAAGAGATGTGATGGTGCTTTGCTGGTGACACAGTGATTTATTTAGAATTCAAGGCACACTTACCCAGCATGGCTACCACAGCATTCTGCAGCGATACGCCATCCCATCAGGTTAGAGCTTAGTGGGAAAATAATTTGTTTTTCAACAGGACAATGACCCAACACACTGCCAGGCTGTGTAAGGGCTATTTGAGCAATGAAGTGCTGCATCAGATGACCTGGCCTCCAATTACCCAACCTCAACCCAATTGAGATGGTTTGGGATGAGTTGGACCGCAGAGGGAAGGAAAAGCAGCCAAGTGCTCAGCATGTGAGAACTCCTTCAAGACTGTTGGAAAAACATTCCAGGTGAAGCTGGTTGAGAGAATGTCAAGAGTGTGCAAAGCTGTCAACAAGGCAATTGGTGGCTACTTTGAAGAAACTCATATATTTTGATTTGTTTAACACTTTTTTTGGTTACTACATGATTCCTTATGGATTATTTCAGTGTTAATGTCTATTATTCTATTATGTAAAAATAAAGAAAAATCCTGGAATTAGTAGTTGTCAACTTTTGACTGGTACTGTATATAATATACACTGAGTAGTCAATATTAAGAAAGTGCTGTTGTCTTCATTATTATTCTACAATGTAGAAAATAGTAAAAATAAAGAAAAACCCTTGAATGAGTAGGTGTGACCAATTTTTTGACTGGTACTGTATACATTACTTATTGCTGCTCACCAGAAGAAGGAGAGACAGGGTAGATGTGTTCATCCTCTGCAAACACCCAATTGTCCTGGTCAAGGCACTGAACCTTGAGATTGGAGTGAGCTGTAATGCCCTTCTCAGCAGATGTATGTTTTCTAAGTTGATGTTTCCTCAGTTTTTTTTTGTTAAGCCACAAACTGCAGTTGCAACACTTGATTTTCCGCTTGACTGCAGGTTTCACAGCTGGACACGCTGAACCGCACGCCGATGCACTGGTTACATCTGGGGCTCTCGCCGATGCACTGGTTACATCTGGGGCTCTCGCCGATGCACTGGTTACATCTGGGGCTCTCGCCGATGCACTGGTTACATCTGGGGCTCTCGCCGATGCACTGGTTACATCTGGGGCTCTCGCCGATGCACTGGTTACATCTGGGGCTCTCGCCGATGCACTGGTTACATCTGGGGCTCTCGCCGATGCACTGGTTACATCTAGGGCTCTCGCCGTTGAACCTGGGGCTCGATAACATACTGACTCACATTGTGGAATGTGTTTGGTAAAATCACTCCTATTTACATAGGTCTTGGGGCAATATGGGCAGTGGAAATGCTTTGCTTCTCTGCACTCCAGATGGCATATGAATATTGTGAACTCTGAAATTAATAAAAACAAGCAAATCAACATCCAGGACACAAACTACCTGGTTTGTATAATCATGTGATGATGACCGGTACTGAACTAGTCTAATTAATGAAAGCCTTTATGGGCTAGTATGTGTAGTTATGTGTAACATCACGGTACATGTGCTAACCTCTATGCAGCACAGCCTTCAATCTGTGCGACTCAATGTGTGTCAACACACCGGCATAGTCTCGGGGCTTGAAAATTGAGGGCTTGCAGAAGGGGCAATGATACAAGTGGTCCTTCTGGCACTGGGATAAAACCAAACGGCCATCTGCTGCTTTTCGCACTGTGATATGCTGTCAAACACAAACATAAATTACAAATAGTTTAGCAAGTCAGCGAACGTTATGTGCGTTGATAGCAAACAGTCGGTCACGGCAAACTGACTTTTCGGTGATAACAGTATAGTAACTAGTTAAGCTAAAATGCTAGCAAAGTGCTATGTTAGCTAGCTAGCTTGGTAAATAGGCACGTTAATGTTAGACAACAATAACATGATAGATATCTAGATATATGTATTCTAAGAAACACTTAGATACCAAAAGCTACACCAAAGGCGTAACTCAAAGTGAAACGAAAAATGCTTCCCTAACGTTAATTGAAATGCCTTACCATAATCCCGAACCGCGACGAAGGCGCGTTCTAGCGGATCACGTCTGTCATCTTCTTCTTTGGTATGGTCTGTTCGCACATTTTGTTTGTACATGCCGCCACCTATTGTGCGGGAGTGTGTGGTCAATCACGTCAGTTTTTGTGCCCCAAATTCTACAGGGAGAAAGGGGGAAAAAATGCACCACCAACTAACCCTACACCTATGTCCCGCTATGTCATAAAAATTCGAATAAATAACACCACTCCATTCCACTACTTTGACCCTAACTGATCCTACACCAGGCTGATGCGCTGGGAGGAAATGACTCTTTCATTCAACATACCTTGTAATTCCTCAGTAAAATCTCATACACCGAAGAACTGCTCTGCAGTTGACACCACAACATCTATTTCTGTGATTTACGTTCCGTTTCTGCGTTACAGTTGATAACCATGGCAATGAATGCTAACAAGCCAACATTACTGAAGCACAAATTGTATCACTCTGTATTGGCCTAGAACCTAAGGCCTACTACTCACCCTTGACTCATCATCCTCTACTCTCTTCGCTGCCTCAGCACACAACACCTTCTGTTCTACTCAGAATCTTGGTATCTGAAACACCTTCGTGGGTTCGGCACAAAAGCTCTCACAGCATAACTGAAATATCCTAACATGACCTTGTCAGGTAAAGACTCCGCTTTAAAACTCAAAAGGCAGACAGTTTCACCACACTCACCACCGGGTCTGTGTCGCACCCAACGGCGGGTGTCACAGACACAGGGAATCTTCCATTTCAGTTGCTCCACCTCAACACTTAACACAGTAATCACTCCTTTCCAAGGCGCCCTGCTCCAGAGAGCAAAGCAGCACACATCTTCCGTCTGCCCTCAGCACCTCTCCATCTTCCTCACTGTCTATAACCACGTCTATCCATTAATCACGCTCATGCCACACCTTCATCCAATGTTTTGTTTGCAGAACACGCACTGATGGCCTTTCTCCAATACCCAACTTCTGTTCCTTAGCCAAAATTACTAGTCTGGCTATCTCTGGCCTCTCCATCCTCGCAAAACGTAGGCTACTCTGCATTTGAGCACTGCCTTTCAAATTGTGTTGCATTATGGGGATAAAACATTTCCGTCTTGCGCCTTCAAGTCAACTGCAGGTTTCTTCAGTTGCTCTTCACCAACTTCATCCTGCAGCCATCACCAGCATTGTGGGAGGTTCAATTGTCAACAAATCAATAGGGTGTTTTTGTTTGACTCACGCAAATGTGACCAAAGAGGTAACTGAAACAATAAACAACTTTGTCTCAGTACATGTATACAGTGGATATGTACAAATGAATGTGATGTGAGGCTCTCTCACCAATTGTTTGTACAATATACACACATATATTTTCAGTTTGTGAGTATATGATATGGGGCTTGGATACATGTTTATTTTGACATTATAAAGAACAACTATTATAAACAATGGCAACACTGCCATGTTGCACTGAGCCTTGCTGTTGGAAAACCATATCAGTGTCCAACTTTTGGCTGTCGTAAATACACCTCCCCCGACTTCACTCTTCAACTTTCATCTACAGTCGGTTGCTTTTGCCTAACCATTCAAACGAGCCCAGAAACAGAAAGGGCACATTCTATGTAGATGACTAAAGGCAAGGCAAGACTGACTCATTTGCAAATCACCTTGCATCATAAATAACTACTCAATATTATTTGTAGATCAGTCAGTCAGTCACAATTAACCCAAGATACATCATGGTTTTGATGATCTCAAACACGGCCAACGACACCGCAGCCCAAGCAGCTATGCAAAACAGTCTTGAGTGGCAACAAATATGGCAACAAATCTTCCCAATTAGCTGTTTGCTTTCCATACATCCACTTGTGTTGATCAATGACGGCCTATGAGGGTGTTGATTAATCTAGCCCAGCGCCCGTGTAGGCGTGTTGATGTATTCCATTTGGAACCGGGCTGCCTTCTTGGTGTCTGTCCAACAGCAAAGTCAGCTCAAAACAAAAGTGACGTAATTACTACATTGACTCTGACGCTCATTGGATGTGGCTTGAAAACTATTAAGGAATACAAAGGGAAACCCAGCTGTGAGCTGCCCAGTGAAGCGAGCCTACCAGACGAGCTAAATGCCTTTAGTACTCACTTCGAGGCAAGCAACACTGAAGCAGGCATGAGTGCACCAGCTGTTCCAGACGACTGTGAGATTACGCTCTCCAGGTCAACATTCACAAAGCCGCGAGGCCAGACCGATTACCAGGACATGTACTCAAAGTATGCGCGGAAGAACTGGCAAGTGTCTTCACTGACATTTTCAACCTCTCCCTGACCGAGTCTGTAAAACCTACATGTTTCAAAAAGACCACCATAGTCCCTGTGCCCAAGAAAGCGAAGGTAACCTGTCTAAATGATTACCGACCCGTAGCACTCGTTGGAAGTCACAAAGGATGGTCATGGCTCACATCAACGCCATCATGCTGGAAACCCTAGACCTACTCCAATTCGCATAGCGCCCCAACAGATACACAGATGATGCAATCTCAATTGCACTCCACACTGCCCTTTCACACCTGGATAAAAGGAACACCAATGTGAGAATGCTGTTCATTGACTACAGCTCAGCGTTCAACACCATAGTACCCACAAACCTCATCACTAAGCTAAGAACCCTGGGACTAAACACGTCCCTCTGCAACTGGCAACAACACATCTGCCACGCTGATCATCAATACTGGGGCCTCTCAGGGGTGCGTGCTTAGTCCCCTCCTGTACTCCCTGTTCACCCACGACTGCGTGGCCAAGCACGACTCCAACACAATCATTAAGTTTGCTGACGACACAACAGTGCTTAGCCTGATCACTGACAACAATGAGACAGTCTATAGGGAGGAGGTCAGAGACCTGGAAGTGTGGAGCCAGGACTACAACCTCTCCCTCAATGTGAGCAAGACAAAGAGCTGATTGTGGGCTACAGGAAAAGAAGCGCTGAACAGGACCCCATTAACACCGACGGGGCTGAAGTGGAGAAGGTCGAGAGCTTCAAGCTCCATGGTGTCCAAAACACTAACAAACTATCATTGTCCAAACACACCAAAACAGTCGTGAAGAGGGCACGACAACACATTTTCCCCTTCAGGAGACTGAAAAGATTTGGCATGGGTCCCCAGATCCTAATGAGGTTCTACAGGTGCACCATCGAGAGCATCCTGACCGGTTGCATCACCACCTGGTATGGCAACTGCTCGGCATCTGACCGTAAGGCACTACAGAGGGTAGTGCGTACGGCCCAGTACATCACTGGGGCCTACCTTCCTGACATCCATGACCTATATGCTATGAGTTGTCAGAGGAAGGCCCAAAAAATTGTGAAAGACTCCAGTCACCCAAGTAATAGACTGTTCTCCCTGCTAACGCATGGCAAGCGGTACCGGAGCCCAAACTCGAGGACCAAAAGGCTCCTTTCCAGCTTCTACCCACAAGCCATAAGACTGCTAAACAATTAATCAAGTGGTCAACTCGACTATTTACATTGACACTTTGTTTTTTTATCATGCTGCTACTCGCTGTTTATTATCTATGCATAGTCACTTTACAAATTACCTCAACTAACCTGTACCCCCGCATATTGACTCGGTACCGGTGCTCCCTGTTTATAGCCTCGCTATTGTTTTAAAATTTTCTTGTGTTACAATTTGATTTTATTAAACATTTTTACTTTAGTTTATTTACTAAATATTTTCTTAACTCTATTTCTTGAACTGCATTGTTGGTAAAGGCCTTGTAAGTAAGCATTTCACAGTAAGGTTGTTGTATTCGGCGCATGTGACAAATAACAGTTGATTTGATTTAGTAATTAGTAGGGTTCTGTGTTTTCCCAAGCAAGTGATTGCTTTTGATAAACATGCCTTTCCAATTAAAACTAGTTTCAAAATGTACACATTTATTTTATGGAAAAGAGCCTTGTTTTTCTTTATTTTATTTTACCCCTTTTTTCTCCCCAATTTCGTGGTATCCAATTGGTAGTAGTTACAGCCTTGTCTCATCGCTGCAGCTCCCGTATGTACTCGGCAGAGGCGAAGGTCGAGAGCCATGCGTCCTCCGAAACACAACCCAACCAAGCCACACTGCTTTTTGACACAATGCCCATCCAACCCGGAAGCCAGCCGCACCAATGTGTCAGAGGAAACACTGTACACCTGGTGACCTGGTCAGCGTGCACTGCACCCGGCCCACCACAGGAGTCAGTAGTGCGTGATGAGACAAGGATACCGCTGCCGAGCCAAACCTTCCCTAACCCGGACGACGCTGGGCCATTCGCGGCCGGCTGCGACAGAGCCTGGACTCGAACCCAGAATCTCTGGTGGCACAGACCACTGCGCTACCCGGGAGGCCCGAAAAGAGTCTTGTTGACAACATGACCGAGCTGCGCAAATTACTGCTAACCATGTAGCATTATGTTGTGGGGGTGCTTTGCTGCAGGATTGACTGGTGCACTTCACAAAATAGATAGCGTCATGATGACGGAAAATGATGTGGAAATATTGAAGCAGCATCTCAAGACATCAGTCAGGAAGTTAAAGCTTGGTCGCAAATGGGTCTTCCAAATGGACAATGACCCCAAGCATACTTCCGAAGTTGTGGCAAAATGGCTGAAGAACAACAAAGTCAAGGTATTGGAGTGGCCATCACAAAGCCCTGACCTCAATTCCATAGAAAATTTGTGGGCAGAACTGAAAAAGTGTGTGAGAGCAAGGAGGCCTACAAACCTGACTCAGTTACACCAGCTCTGTCAGGACGAATGGGCCACCTGCTGGGTGAATGGAGAAAAATAGGAAAGTCTGTCATCCTGTTGGTTTTTGACAAAGAGCACTTACCTATGCATGTGAAGCTTGGTTATGTAAGATATGCTGTAAGAGCTTTTGTCCCCAAACCACTGCAATGTAAAAATTGTAAAGGATTTGTCCATGTTTCAAGTGTGTGCAGACGGACGGAGTATACTGAAGAACAATGCACAGAAAGACAACAGTGTTTCAATTGTGATGGGAATCATGAGTTCCTGGAGTGCCCTGTAAGGGTGAAGGAGATTGAGATGGCAAAAGTTAGAGCGGTCAATCGAATCTCCTATGTGGAGGCGATTTAAACAAGTGACGCTGTGAAAATATGGTAATAGATGGACCACAGCCTGAAGAAATGTTTGCTGGCAGTCAAAATAAAATAAATTGTTATTGTTCACATACACATATTTAGCAGATGTTATTGAGGGTGTCGCAAAATGCTTGTGTTCCTAGCTCCAACAGTGCAGTAGTATCTAACAATTCACAACAATACAAAAATCTAAAACAATGGAATTAATAAATATAGAAATATTAGGACGAGCAATGTCAGAGTGGCATTGACTTAATACAGTAGAAAAGAATACATTATATACATACAGTGCCTTGCGAAAGTATTCGGCCCCCTTGAACTTTGCGACCTTTTGCCACATTTCAGGCTTCAAACATAAAGTTATAAAACTGTATTTTTTTGTGAAGAATCAACAACAAGTGGGACACAATCATGAAGTGGAACGACATTTATTGGATATTTCAAACTTTTTTAACAAATCAAAAACTGAAAAATTGGGCGTGCAAAATTATTCAGCCCCTTTACACTCAGTGCAGCAAACTCTCTCCAGAAGTTCAGTGAGGATCTCTGAATGATCCAATGTTGACCTAAATTACTAATGATGATAAATACAATCCACCTGTGTGTAATCAAGTCTCCGTATAAATGCACCTGCACTGTGATAGTCTCAGAGGTCCATTAAAAGTGCAGAGAGCATCATGAAGAACAAGGAACACACCAGGCAGGTCCGAGATACTGTTGTGAAGAAGTTTAAAGACGGATTTGGACACAAAAAGATTTCCCAAGCTTTAAACATCCCAATGAGCACTGTGCAAGCGATAATATTGAAATGGAAGGAGTATCAGACCACTGCAAATCTACCAAGACCTGGCCGTCCCTCTAAACTTTCAGCTCATACAAGGAGAAGACTGATCAGAGATGCAGCCAAGAGGCCCATGATCACTCTGGATGAACTGTAGAGATCTACAGCTGAGGTGGGAGACTCTGTCCATAGGGCAACAATCAGTCATATATTGCACATACCTGGCCTTTATGGAAGAGTGGCAAGAAGAAAGCCATTTCTTAAAGATATCCATAAAAAGTGTCGTTTAAAGTTTGCCACAAGCCACCTGGGAGACACACCAAACATGTGGAAGAAGGTGCTCTGGTCAGATGAAACCAAAATTGAACTTTTTGGCAACAATGCAAAACGTTGTTTGGCGTAAAAGCCACACAGCTCATCACCCTGAACACACCATACCCACTGTCAAACATGGTGGTGGCAGCATCATGGTTTGGGCCTGCTTTTCTTCAGCAGGGACAGGGAAGATGGTTAAAATTTATGGGAAGATGGATGGAGCCAAATACAGGACCATTCTGGAAGAAAACATGATGGAGTCTGCAAAAGACCTGAGACTGGGACAGAGATTTGTCTTCCAACAAGACAATGATCCAAAAAATAAAGCAAAATCTACAATGGAATGGTTCAAAAATAAACATATCCAGGTGTTAGAATGGCCAAGTCAAAGTCCAGACCTGAATCCAATCGAGAATCTGTGGAAAGAACTGAAAACTGCTGTTCACAAATGCTCTCCATCCAACCTCACTGAGCTCGAGCTGTTTTGCAAGGAGGAATGGGAAAAAATTTCAGTCTCTCGATGTGCAAAACTGATAGAGACATACCCCAAGCGACTTACAGCTGTAATTGCAGCAAAAGGTGGCGCTACAAAGTATTAACTTAAGGGGGCTGAATAATTTTGCACGTCCAATTTTTCAGTTTTTGATTTGTTAAAAAAGTTTGAAATATCCAATAAATGTCGTTCCACTTCATGATTGTGTCCCACTTGTTGTTGATTCTTCACAAAAAAATACAGTTTTATATCTTTATGTTTGAAGCCTGAAATGTGGCAAAAGGTCGCAAAGTTCAAGGGGGCCGAATACTTTCGCAAGGCACTGTATTAGATGAGTAAATCAGTATGTAATCATTATTAAAGTGATTAGTGTTCCATTATTAAAGCAGCCAGTGATTCCATGTCTTTGTATATGGGGCAGCAGCCTCTAAGGTGCAGGGTTTAGTAGCCGCGTGGTAGCCGGCTAGTGATGGGTATTTAACAGTCTGATGGCCTTGAGATAGAAGCTGTTTTTCAGTCTCTCGGACCCAGCTTCAATGCCTCTGTACTGACCTCGCCTTCTGGATGATAGCGGGCTGGGGCTCAGGTGGTTGATGTCCTTGATAATCTTTTTGGCCTTCCAGTGACATCACGTGCTGTTGGTGTTCTGGAGGGCAGGCAGTGTACCACCCTCTGGAGAGCCCTGTGGTTGCAGGTGGTGCAGATGCCGTACCAGGCGATGATACAGCCCGACAGGATGCTCTCAATTGTGCATCTGTAAAAGTTTCTGAGGGTCTTCGGGGCCAAGCCGAATTTCTTCAGCCGCTGTTGCGCCTTCTTCACCACACTGTCTGTGTGGGTGGACCATTTCAGATTGTCAGTGATGTGTACGCCTAGGAACTTGAAACTTTCCACCTTCTCCACTGCGGTCCTGTCGATGTGGATAGGGGCGTGGTCACTCTGTTGTTTCCTGAAGTCCACGATCAGCTCCTTCAATTTGTTGTCGTTGAGGGAGAGGTTATTTTCCTGGCGTCCCTCCGCCAGCGCCTTCACTTCCTCCCTGTAGGCTGTCTCGTCATTGTTGGTAATCAGACCTACTACTGTTGTGTCGTCTGCAAACTTGATGATTGAGTTGGAGGTGTGCATGGCCACGCAGTCATGGGTGAACAGGGAGTACAGGAGGGGGCTGAGCAGGCACCCTTATGGGGCCCCAGTGTTGAGGATCAACAAAGTGGAGGTGTTGTTCCCTACCTTCACCACTTGGGGTGTCCTATCAGGAAGTCCAGCACCCAGTTGCACAGGTGGCGTTCAAACCCAGGTCCCTGAGCTTAATGATGAGCTTGGAGGTTACTATGGTGTTGAAGACTGAGCTATAATCAATGAACAGCATTCTGATGTTGTTATTCCTCTTGTCCCGATGGAATAGGGCAGTGTGCAGTGCGATGGCGATTGCATTGTCTGTGGATCTATTGGAGTGGTAAGCAAATTGAAGTTGGTCTAAGGTGTCAGGTAAGTTAGAGGTAATATGATATTTAACTAGCCTCTCAAGCACTTCATGATGACAGAAGTGAGTGCTACAAGGCAGTAGTCATTTAGTTCCGTTATGTTTGCTTTCTTTGGTACAGGAACAATGGTGGACATCTTGAAGCAAGTAGGGACAACAGACTGGGATAGGGAGAGATTGGTAGGGAGAGATTTTGGGACTTAAGGATTTTACATCTGAAGACAGCCTGCCGTCCCAGGCTCCTCTTGAGCTTGTGTAGGGATCAGCTCTGTTTTATTTTTAACTGAAAAGTTGTTTGATTAAATTATATTTAGATTTTTCTGGGTAGTAGTTGAGTCGTTTTTTTTTAGTTTGTTCAGTTTTTTGTGAATTCTGTTTCCATGCCGCACACTAAATTGTGTGAACAACAATATACAGAAGAAGAAGAATGTTGAGTTCACACCCATGTTCTGGTCGACAGTTGAGTTGCATTTACCCATGACTCCAGCCAGAAGGTGGTAGGAAAGACACATTTTTGTTTTGCAGGTTGTTGAGAAGAAGAAGCATATCCGTTCGCCATATTGCAGTGATACAGCGATATTTCTCACTTGTCTTTGGGAAGCTGAAGGCTTTGCGTTTCCTTGTTAACCGGCACAATGTTTGCGACACAAGTTTATGGAGATAATGGGAAAATGAAGGAATATCACTATACTGGACCAGTAGAGCACCGATTCTCTCCATATTCCTTTAACGGAGGGTAAGCATGAATGTCCAACTAGCAAATCTTAGCAAGTTATCGTGAACTAGCTAATGCTGTTGTGCAGTCAGAACGTACAGTGATTTAATATAAGTTAGTCTGACTAAATGTGCCCATGAAGCAAATAACCAACACTTAACTAATCGAGATCACGTTTAGCTAGTTACATGAATAACAAACTTCGCTAGCTACATGTTTAGTTTCGATTTCAGTTCGCATACGTTAGCTTGTATCTGACGATAACAGTAGTTAGACTAGTTTCTTTATAGCTAGCTACTTATGTCACGGAGCTGATGAATGTTTTGCCAAAACTAACTTTTTTGTCAGGGAGCCTCAAAGTCTTAACATGGTTTTTGTGCTTCCAGGACTGTGCTTGCTGTTGCCGGTGAAGACTTTGCCATTGTGGCCTCTGACACCCGTTTGAGTGAAGGCTATTCAATCCACAGCCGTGACTCTCCAAAATGCTACAAGTTGTAAGTCAAACACACACTACTGTATTTCCAAGGATGAGCGAAGGCACATTGTCAGATGGTGTGGTTTAACTCCACTAACTGGCTCACTATTTCTACGTTTAAACAGGCAGTCATTTCCTCCACAAATATTTCTCAGAAATTGGTCTTTTGACCTATCAGATGAGTTCTGAAAGAGCTTGCTGTGAAAATATAGTTTGTGATTGGTCAAACTAGCAATTAGAGGGGAAAATATCATAATTGGGCTGCCTGTCTAAACACAGCCTAAGTGACTCATCAATGTCTTATGTATTGACACAGATGACACTTCTAAATGCAGTCTTGGTAAAACAAAATCATTTTAAATGGCGGTGGATACTGCTTGTGAACATAATACATTGGATGTAAATCTATATTCAACCACTAAATGCTGTTACTAATACAGTTTTTCATTTATCACAGGACAGATACAACTGTCATAGGATGCAGTGGATTCCATGGAGATTGCTTGACTCTTACTAAAATCATTGATGCAAGATTAAAGGTGAGATCATCTTGGGCTTGAGACTGTTTCACTTTCATTCATAAATGTTACTTTAAAAATAGTTTGCTAAGCTGAAAGTTATGGAATACTGCTGTACACTCTAAGTTAGCATTTGTAAATGTTTCATTTTCAAACAAATATTTGTAGATGTACAAGCACTCCAACAACAAGTGCATGACAAGTGGAGCAATTGCAGCCATGCTGTCAACAATCCTGTACGGTAGAAGATTCTTCCCCTACTACGTTTACAACATCATCGGTGGCTTGGATGAGGAGGGTATGTCTCCTGCTCTTTCTGTTATTACTATAATCACAATGCTTGGTTAATTTTCCATTTAATTTATTCACTGCATATTTTTTAGTTTTTTTATCCACTTCCAGTCCAATATGTATTACTCTCCTAACTGATTTGGATTGTTTTTGCTTTTCAGGTAAAGGAGCTGTTTATAGTTTTGACCCAGTGGGATCCTATCAGAGAGACACATACAAAGCTGGAGGCTCAGCGAGTGCTATGCTGCAACCTCTGCTTGACAACCAGGTAAAGAAACAAAGGGGCATAAGTTCAGCATCACTCTCTTTTAAGGGCTTTGTTCCCCCTGAAGCACCTCTGTCCAATGAATTGTAGTGCAATCCAACAGCACAATATGACTTGAATGTTTGTGTTTAAAAGAAAAAAAGAAAAAGTGATGTATTATTTGGCGGTTTCAAGGCAACTCTAGGCATTCTAGTGGCCTAATTGATACTGTATTGGTTCGGAACAAACCAGTTCTTGGTGTCTGTAAAGCCCCTTATCGTCTTTGTCTTTATTCTTAATTTACAATCAGATTGGATTCAAGAACATGGAGGGTGTGCAGCACCTGCCCCTGAGCCAGGAGAAGGCTGTGCAGCTGGTCAAAGATGTCTTCATCTCTGCTGCTGAGAGAGATGTGTACACCGGGGATGCCCTCAGGATCTGCATCGTCACCAAGGATGGCATCAAAGAAGAGACAGTCCCTCTCAGGAAGGACTGAACAACCTGCCGCTGTCACCCTCCCACTTTTGTCTGTATTTTTCATATTTTGGACCTATCTCCTGCTTTTCTTTTTGCATTCTTGAAGAAGAAAAATGTTCCCTGTAGTTAATTTTGTCAGTGACCATTTTTATTAAACATTAAATGTTTGAAAATGTATTTGATTACAATGGAGTATGAACTGTTTAGAAAAACCAACAAACAGTGTATAAAACATTAGGAACACCTTCCTAATATTAAGTTGCACCCTGTTTTGCCCTCAGAACAGGCTCAATTTGTTGAGGCATGGACTCTACAAGGTGTTGAAAGCGTTCCACAGGGAGGCTGGCCCATGTTGATTCCATGCTTCTCACAGTTGTATTAAGTTGGCTGGATGTCCTTTGGGTGGTGGACCATTCTTGATATGGATAGGAAACTGTTGAGTGTGGAAACCCTGCAGTGCTGTAGTTCTTTACACACTCAAACCGGTGCACATGGCACCTACTACAATACCCCGGTTCAAAGGCACTTAATATTTTGTCTTGCCCATTCACCCTCTGAATGGGGCACAATCCATGTCTCAAAGCTTAAAAATCCTTCATTAACCTCTCCTCCCCTACATCTGCACCAGGGCTGCCCAACCCTCTTCCTGGAGATCTACTGTCCTGTGGGTTTTCAGTCCAACCCTAACTAAACACCTGATTCTACTAATTAGCTGTTCAACTAGACCTTGACCAGCTGAATCGGATATGCTAAATTAGGGTTGGACTGAAACTCAATGACAGATTTCCAGGAAGAGGGTTGGGCAGCCTTGATCTACCCTAAAGTGGATGTAACAGTTGGCATCATAGCTTTCACTTGGTCAGTCTGTCATGGAAAGAGCAGGTGTTCCTAATGTTTTGTGCACAGTGTATATGCCATCGGTCCCATGATTGGAATTGGCTCCTTTAGAAGAGAGTTGGTTAAGGCTCGCAATAATACTTTTTGCCAAATAGGGGTGTTTGAGTTTGGACATTCAGAACTGGATCCACAACCCCGCTGTGCCATAACTGTCCAGACCTATTTGTGGTAGTATTTTCATACGTACCTCCTCAGAGGTGTACTACACATTAAAACCCCTATGCAGCCAGGGGAATGCTTCTGACAAAGAACAGAAACCAGGGATTATTATTCTGCTGCCACCAATGTAATTGGAGGGGCAACTGCAGAAGCAGGGGTTGAACCAGTGACCCTGTGGATCAAGGCATGTGCACTACAACCTGTGCCATAAAAGAAAAAATCCTATCTAAGCAAGCTCAGGCCAGGAAGACTACACATGGGTCAGGATAAAGATGAGTCTGACAGGAGTGAAGTGTTTGGAAAAAGTGGACCCTTGCCTTTTGGCTGATCCATTTGTAGTTTCAAGGTGGGTGAAAACGGTTAGCTGCTGTGGAATCGGTGAGGGGAACCAGAAGTGGTCTTGTGATGATTGTGTTTTTGCTGGTCAGAGGGAGCAGGTGCTCTGTGCTAAACGAATGAGGGCAATAGACGTGAATTGTTTTGCTCTCAAGAAAAGGGCGCCATTAAAATGAGTGATTACTGGGGTAGCAGTAAATGTGAAAGCTGACCAACCGAATAGGAAGATTCCCGGTGTTTGTGATGCTCCTTGTTTGGTGTGACTCAGACCGGGTGGTGTGAGTGGCGGAAGAGTCATTGTTGGTTCTTTTGAGTTTTGATGTTGAGTCTGCCTGACAAAGTGATGTTATGATATAACTTATCCTGTACGGGGTGGGTATAATTTGTGGAACGTTCCAACAGGAATCTGTTCCAAAAACATCTTAAAGTACAAAGTTGCTAAGAAACAATGCATACAAAGTAGCATAATCAATTCACCTAGCTAACTAGCTGCCGAATCACCACGTAGCTTATTGTTAATGTTTGTCCATAGGCTACCAGAGACATTTTTCGGGAATTAACGTGGTGAGTGAAAACTTAATGAAATAGCCCCCTCCCTACCTAGAATCTTATTCGGCCGCTATACAACTCTGTATACGTTGTTTGTTGGCAACCTAATAATTTACAAAGTTTTTGGAACATATTCCTGTTTGAACGTTCCACAAATTACACCCACCCTCCTGTAAGAGCTTTTGTACCAAATACATTACGCTGTTACAGGTGCCAATTTTATGGGCATGTGGCAGCAGTGTGGAGGAGGGAGGTTCCTAGGTGTGTAGAAGGGCATGAGACAAAGGAATGTGTAGCATTGGGGAAAGTAGTGGTGAGTGTCAATTGTAGGGGTGCCCATGTGGCTGGGGATCAGAAATGTCCCGTGCAAGAAGCAGGTTGAGGTTTCCAGGGTTAGAATAGTGCAGAAGTTGTCATGTGCTGAGGCAGTGAAGAAAGTAGAGGAAGGTCAAGGGGGAGGGAGAGGAGTGCTGTGAGTATTAGATCTGTACCAGTACAGAGGGATAAACCAAGTGATGTATGTTTCAGGAAGATTGGATTTTTGACATTTATAGCAATGGTTATCAACTGTACTGCAGGGATGGAACGTAGTCACAGAAAATAGGTTGTGGTGGCAGCTGCAAATAGGTATGTGGGTGTGTGAGACTTGACATCAAAAGATATACGTGATGTTTTAACTGGTGGTGTCCCATTCTTTCAGGCTGTTGGCCTCGAGTAGGGCTAAATACATTTACATTTAAGTCATTTGGCAGACGCTCTTATCCAGAGCGACTTACAAATTGGTGAATTCACCTTATGACATCCAGTGGAACAGCCACTTTACAATAGTGCATCTAAATCATTTAAGGGGGGTGAGAGGGATTACTTTATCCTATCCTAGGTATTCCTTAAAGAGGTGGGGTTTCAGGTGTCTCCGGAAGGTGGTGATTGACTCCGCTGTCCTGGCGTCGTGAGGGAGTTTGTTCCACCATTGGGGGGCCAGAGCAGCGAACAGTTTTGACTGGGCTGAGCGGGAACTGTACTTCCTCAGTGGTAGGGAGGCGAGCAGGCCAGAGGTGGATGAACGCAGTGCCCTTGTTTGGGTGTAGGGCCTGATCAGAGCCTGGAGGTACTGCGGTGCCGTTCCCCTCACAGCTCCGTAGGCAAGCACCATGGTCTTGTAGCGGATGCGAGCTTCAACTGGAAGCCAGTGGAGAGAGCAGAGGAGCGGGGTGACGTGAGAGAACTTGGGAAGGTTGAACACCAGACGGGCTGCGGCGTTCTGGATGAGTTGTAGGGGTTTAATGGCACAGGCAGGGAGCCCAGCCAACAGCGAGTTGCAGTAATCCAGACGGGAGATGACAAGTGCCTGGATTAGGACCTGCGCCGCTTCCTGTGTGAGGCAGGGTCGTACTCTGCGGATGTTGTAGAGCATGAACCTACATGAACGGGCCACCGCCTTGATGTTAGTTGAGAACGACAGGGTGTTGTCCAGGATCACGCCAAGGTTCTTAGCGCTCTGGGAGGAGGACACAATGGAGTTGTCAACCGTGATGGCGAGATCATGGAACGGGCAGTCCTTCCCCGGGAGGAAGAGCAGCTCCGTCTTGCCGAGGTTCAGCTTGAGGTGGTGATCCGTCATCCACACGGATATGTCTGCCAGACATGCAGAGATGCGATTCGCCACCTGGTCATCAGAAGGGGGAAAGGAGAAGATTAATTGTGTGTCGTCTGCATAGCAATGATAGGAGAGACCATTTGAGGTTATGACAGAGCCAAGTGACTTGGTGTATAGCGAGAATAGGAGAGGGCCTAGAACAGAGCCCTGGGGGACACCAGTGGTGAGAGCGCGTGGTGAGGAGACAGATTCTCGCCACGCCACCTGGTAGGAGCGACCTGTCAGGTAGGACGCAATCCAAGCGTGGGCCCCCCCGGAGATGCCCAACTCGGAGAGGGTGGAGAGGAGGATCTGATGGTTCACAGTATCGAAGGCAGCCGATAGGTCTAGAAGGATGAGAGCGGAGGAGAGAGAGTTAGCTTTAGCAGTGCGGAGCGCCTCCGTGATACAGAGAAGAGCAGTCTCAGTTGAATGACTAGTCTTGAAACCTGACTGATTTGGATCAAGAAGGTCATTCTGAGAGAGATAGCGGGAGAGCTGGCCAAGGACGGCACGTTCAAGAGTTTTGGAGAGAAAAGAAAGAAGGGATACTGGTCTGTAGTTGTTGACATCGGAGGGATCGAGTGTAGGTTTTTTCAGAAGGGGTGCAACTCTCGCTCTCTTGAAGACGGAAGGGACGTAGCCAGCGGTCAGGGATGAGTTGATGAGCGAGTTGAGGTAAGGGAGAAGGTCTCCGGAAATGGTCTGGAGAAGAGAGGAGGGGATAGGGTCAAGCGGGCAGGTTGTTGGGCGGCCGGCCGTCACAAGAAGCGAGATTTCATCTGGAGAGAGAGGGGAGAAAGAGGTCAGAGCACAGGGTAGGGCAGTGTGAGCAGAACCAGCGGTGTCGTTTGACTTAGCAAACGAGGATCGGATGTCGTCGACCTTCTTTTCAAAATGGTTGACGAAGTCACCTGCAGAGAGGGAGGAGGGGGGGGAGGGGGAGGAGGATTCAGGAGGGAGGAGAAGGTGGCAAAGAGCTTCCTAGGGTTAGAGGCAGATGCTTGGAATTTAGAGTGGTAGAAAGTGGCTTTAGCAGCAGAGACAGAGGAGGAAAATGTAGAGAGGAGGGAGTGAAAGGATGCCAGGTCCGCAGGGAGGCGAGTTTTCCTCCATTTCCGCTCGGCTGCCCGGAGCCCTGTTCTAAATAGATAGAAAGTGGAGTATTTTTATAAAAAATAAAACAAATGGTAGGGTATTTATTTCTTATTTTAATTTTGTTATTTTTTAAGGGAAGTGTAAGGGAGTTAGTTATACGCCAGTCTAGTAGGTGGCGGTAATGCAAAATGTATTGGATGCCAACCGCCGTTAAACTTAATCGAAGACTACACACGCTCAGGCCAAGAAAATATAAAATGCCAACCCCTTTTATTTTTTCTTGAACAGCACTTTCTGTTTTTGATTTGGGGGAAATGATGCCCTTGTACCTTGTCAGAGAAAATAAGCAAGAATGTATTAGGAACTTTGATGGATGCCAACCGCGGTTAAACCTCATCGGAAAAGGCATAGGAACTTTGACACCGGAAGTGGTCACTGATGTCGCTGTTTAGAACAAGTGCATGAATCCGTGGAACCATCAGCTAGCCAAAGCTCCTTTGAATGTTATAGAGACGGGGGTGAGTATTTGACATATTTACGGAGTCCTTTCTCAACACAAGAGCATCACTTAGTGAGCAAGACACTAACGACCACACGAGTGTTGCCATGGCAGTAGCTAGCTTGCGTTGGCTAACGTAACTACTACGCTACCCTCGCCAACTGCAAGTCAGGTGCGAAATTTGCGCCAAACTGTTTTTTACGTTCACACGAAGTTGCATGGTTTCTGTAAACAAAAGCATACATTGCAAAGTTGTATTGAATTTCAATGCGTGGTGTTAAAGTGCTAGGTAGCTATGTTAAAAGTTCGCGCGCCACTGTAGCGGTAGCTAACTTAGTTAACGTTTGTTAGCTGACTGTCTGGCTGCAAAGGTTAACTAATTAGATAAATTAGCTGTCTATAGTTAGTTAGGTACTGCTGCCATTATGTGGTCTCGTTGAGTGATTGGTAAAGTTTCCATTGACAAGTGTTTGCCACCGATTTCCCCGGTCTCAATGCTTAGCCAACTTTTTCTGTATGTGATTTGTCTGTTCTTTCTGGTCAAAAGAAGCGATCTAAGGGGTTCGTTGCTACGCTCTGCTATTACGATTCATGACCTGTCGAAATTATCAATCCTACTCCTCAGAGAATTGCAGGCCTTTGAGACGGCCAGTCAAGTGAACGCTTCATAATTTGAGGACATGGAGCAGAACAACAGTGTGCCTCCTTTCCAGGGTCTTGCCTCCCCTCAGGTAACAAATTTGAGTGAGACGTTATTGTTGTCAACACAGGAACAACATTGCTCAAATGTTTTTAGATTCAACTAGCCTAATTGAGGGATTGTTCTTCCATCTGTCAAAGGGGGCAATGACTCCTGGTATGCCCATTTTCAGCCCCATGATGCCCTATGGCAGTGGTCTGACTCCCCAACCTGTCACGAACACAAACAGCCTGTCTCTCCTGGAAGAGCAGCAGCGGCAACAACAGCAGCAGGCTTCGTCCCAGCAGGCTGGGGTGCCAGGAGGTTTGGGACAGACACCACAGCTTTATCACTCCCAAACGGTCACCACGACCACACTGCCAGGAAACACTCCCCTCTACACCGCTACACCGCTAACCCCCATGACACCCATCACACCTGCCACTCCTGCCTCTGAGAGTTCTGGGATTGTCCCTCAGTTACAGTAAGCGTTCCTGAACAGTTCATTCGTCTCAACCCCTATGTACTCCTATAAAGCTGAAATACAAGAAGCTAATAGATGAAGGTCAATAGTGATGTGACCATATCAACAGCGAGACTCTCCACCCTGATGGCATGGTTTATTTCCTTCCTTTTTTTAGGAACATCGTATCCACTGTGAACTTGGGCTGCAAACTTGACTTGAAAACAATAGCACTGCGAGCTAGAAATGCTGAGTACAACCCCAAGGTAAGCATAAATTGTTATTCTTCATTTGCACAAATCATTGTCAGGGCCCAGGGAAAGGTGAAATAGGACCAGGCTAAAATGTAACTAGAATGGGCCCACAAGGCATGTTGCTTTGGGTCTGAGAATGTCCCACCAAGACACTGTTCTATTGACAAAATGTTAAACTTTCTCAACTGTTCTTGTCTTACAGCGATTTGCTGCTGTAATCATGAGAATACGAGAGCCAAGAACAACTGCACTTATCTTCAGTTCTGGAAAAATGGTTTGCACGGGAGCCAAAAGGTTATTATCTTTTTTTTTAAAGAACACAAAACAAGTCAGAACAACATCTGTTTAAAGACCTCCTCATGCTCTCTCCTACCCCTATAGTGAAGAGCAGTCCCGCCTGGCGGCCAGGAAATATGCCAGAGTTGTGCAGAAGTTGGGCTTCCCAGCCAAATTTCTTGATTTCAAGATTCAGAACATGGTGGGCAGCTGTGATGTCAAATTCCCCATTCGGTTAGAGGGACTTGTACTAACTCACCAACAGTTCAGCAGGTTTGTCATATTCACTACTGCAAAATTAAAGCCTGTAATATCTGATGGGATGCATTCTTATACTGGTAATTCTGCCATATTTTGTACATTGTTTATAATACTAAGATTGGTATTCTAAAGTGATTTAGTACTGGGAGCAAAGATTAGAAGTAGGCCTAATTTTTTCCCTTATTTTTCCAGTTATGAACCTGAGTTGTTCCCTGGGCTAATCTACAGAATGATCAAACCCAGAATTGTCCTGCTGATATTCGTTTCAGGCAAAGTTGTATTAACAGGTGAGGTTTTTCTCCCTTTCCTAATAACATAGAGTAAGGGCATTTGTTGTCAAATGTATCTTTACTATCCTTTTTGCTGCTTATTTCAAGGTGCAAAGGTCAGAGGAGAAATTTATGAAGCATTTGAAAACATCTACCCCATCTTGAAAGGATTCAGGAAGACGACGTAAATATTTATGCCTGCAATCTTTTTTATTTTATTTTTTTAATAGTCACAGGGGAACTTGCTCTGTGGCCCGTTACATTGGGACTCTGATTGAACCTGTACATTTTAATCGGCAAGTCGGGGACCCCTCTTAATCACTTTAATGGTGATTTGATACTAGGGGAAATGCTGTATTTTAGCAGTTTTATTTGTTTTTAAATGACTCTTGCTTGATATTAAATGAGGCAGTCTGACTGACAATTTCTTTTTATTGAAGCATTTAATTTTTCTAATGTAGGTTTTAAGATGTTATCCTATCATTTCTCAGTGCATGTTTGTCTACACAACCCTACAAGAAGACATTCAAGATTCCTAACCTTATTCTTTAAATAGTTTTTACAGTCAATTTAACTGTTATGAATAATCTCCAGATTGAATGTTACTTAGGATTGTGTTGCAAGGCTTACCAATTTGTCATTATTGCGACAATATTTTTTGTACATATTCCATTTTGATAACTCTTTGCTGCTGAAGTTAAGAAAATGGTGTAACGTGGAGTGGAACATTCATCATGCAACCATGTGCATCTGAGTTTTATTAGTAACTATGTACCTCGGATGTCTTTTCTCATTCCGTTTTTGGTCATTTTAAGTGCTATTTAAGAACAGTCATGTTTTAATGCTAAAATAGACAAATCAATTCACTGTGGATTTTGTTTCAATAGTTGATATGTACTGTATATTTGGTCTACCAACTAAGCACACGTAAGCAGTCAGTCATTATGTTCTTGTTTTAAATGTTATTTTGCTCCATTGTGCACAATTAAATATTCAGTTACCAATTGTGATCTCCCTCATTAGTTAAAGCTTTTATCAGGGTATGGCAAGATTATGAACTAGTCATAATTTCACCTGATTCATCAAATGTTATTGGACATGCGTGTTTAGCGAAATGCTTGTTTCTAGCTCCAACAGTGCAGTAATATCTAACAATACACACTTCTAAATAGAGGAATGGAATTAGGAATATATAAATATTTGGACAAGCAATGTCAGCGTGGCATAGACTAAGATACAGTACAATAGAATGCAGTATAGACATGAGATGGGAATGCAAAATATGTAAACATTATTAGTGACTAGTATTCCATTATCAAAGTGGCCAGTGATTTCAAGTCTGCATAAAGGGTAGTAGCCTTAAATGTGCTAGTGATAGCTATTTAACAGGCTGATGGCCTTGAGAGTGCTGTTTCTCAGTCCCAGCTTTGATGAACCTGTATTGACCTCGCCTTCTGGATGATAGTGGGGTGAACAGGCAGTGGCTCGGGTGGTTGTTGTCCTTTATCTTTTTGGCCTTCCTGTTACATCGAGTGTTGTAAGTCCTGGAGGACAGGTAGAGTGCGCCCGGTGATGCGCTGTGCAGACTGCACCACTCTCTGGAGAGCCCTCCGGTTGCGGGCGGTGATACGAGTGGCACAGCAGTCTAAGGCACTGCATCTCAGTGCTAGAGGCGTCACTACAGACCCGGGTTTGATTCCAGGCTGTATCACAACCGGCATTGATTGGGAGTCCCATCAGGTGGCACACAATTGGCCGAGCGTCATCTGGGTAAGGGTTGGCCTTGGTAGGTTGCCATTGTAAATAAGAATTTGTTCATAACTGACTTGCTTCTATAAAAGTTTTAGGTGCCAAGCCAAATTTCTTCAGTCTCCTGAGCCTTCCACTGCAATCCTGTCAATGTGGATAGGGGTGTGTTCCCTCTGCTGTTTCTGGAAGTCCACGATAGGCTCCTTTGTTTTGTTGATGTTGAGCGGTTATTTTCATTGCACCGCATACCCAGGGCCCTCACCTCCTCCCTGTGGTGCTGTCTCGTCATTGATGGTAATCAGGCATATGACTATTGTCGTCAAACTTGTTGATTGAGTTGGAGGCGTACGTGAAAAGGGAGTACAGGAGGGGGCTGAGCACACACCCTTGTGTAGCCCCAGCGAAGTGGAGGTGTTGTTTCCTATCTTCACCACCTTGGGGTGGCCCGTCAGGAAGTCCAGGACCCAATTGCCCAGGGCGGGGTTCAGACCCAGGGCCTCAAGCTTAATGATGAGCTTGGAGGGTAATATGGTGGTGAATGCTGAGCTATAGTCAATGAACAGCATTCTTACATAGTTATTCCTCTTGTCCAGATGGGATAGGGCAGTGCGTCAGTGGATCTATTGGGCAGTAAGCTAATTGAAGTGGGTCTAGGGTGTCCAGTGAAGGCAGGGGTGATATGATCTTTAACTAGCCTCTCAAAGCACTTCATGATGACAGAAGTGAGTGATAGTCATTTAATTCAGTTACCTTTGCTTTCTTGGGTAGGGGAACAATGGTGGCCATCTTGAAGCATGTGTGGACAGCAGACTGGGATAGGGAGAGATTAAATATGTCCGTCAACACTCCAGCCTATGAACATGTTTTTGCGATAACTTTGACCTCAGTTTAATGAATGGACACAAACAATTGTGGAAGGTGCATCATGGCATTTTAACATGCAAAATGCATTTATTGATATGTAATGCTCAAATTACATTCCATTACACAAACCTTTTTAAACTGGATTTGAAGCAAACAAAGGTATTTTGCTTTTTGGTTACGATAAAGCAAGTTCTGTCTCAAATCTGTTGAAAAAGATTCATACTTTCATACAACAGAAATGGCAATAATGTATAGACTAATATGTAGGCTGTGTCCAATGCCAAATATGTTCTCCCTTCCCTCTGCTTTTGATGACCCACCTTAACAAAAGCACTAGATAAGTAGATACAACGCAGTCTAACTTTTTACCATCAACTAAAGAGGTGCATTCCATGCTATTCTGTGCGTACCCCACTGTTTCACTTGACTCTTCTTTTTGATGTTCCTCAGGCACTGCACTGGACTGCACTAAAGATTAATTGAACGTTTATCTTTCAAGGAGGGGGGACACACAATTTCAAATAATTTAACAGTCCAGGGTAGGGGTTTCCCAAACTCAGTCCTGCCCCCCCTCCCTGGGTGTACCAAAACATACACCCAGGGGGACCCCAGGACAGAGTTTGGGAAACCCTGGTCTAAGGGTGCACAATAATCACCTTGCTTGCAACACTCTTTCTTGTGACAGCATTTTCAGTCTATAGTCGGGTGTTCTTTGCTGCAGTAGGACTGCATGGCATTTAGAGCAGACTTTCTGACCAGGACAGCTACAGAGCTTGCATAGTTTAACCCCTGAACTGAGGGAGCAGGGGTCAAGCTCAGTCCCATTTGGTCCTTTATCAGATGGAGGATCGTAGGGATAAAAGTTGTTTGTCCTTGCCAACTGGCTCTGAAATACTGGAAAAAAGTAATCACAATGTCAGCTTGAGCAGAAATCATAGCAGAGTAACATTAATATCATCAACAATGTTGCACATCATAACTACACTCAAGGCTCTGATGGACACAGGGAGCTCACTATGGATCCCAGCATCTTTTTGCTACTACCAAGGGATCTGGACCTTTAGTAGTGTGCTTGTCCTGCAACAGGTTTGCAAGTTCAAGCCCCTCTCCAACTGTTACGCCACAGTAGTTACACTGGTGGCAGTAGTGGGATGATTCCAGCCGTTTAGTGTGCTCCTCTCATACCCATCACTGATTAATCAAATGCACGAAGGACACTAGGGACATGTCGGCCATGAACACGAACTTAGAGGAATTGATAGGCCTGTTCCGTGTATTCAACAGCTGAGGTGGGAGCTCAGTTTTTTTCATACTGTTCCTACCATCGTCAGCTTCCTCTTGAGTTGCCCCTGTCCCAGATTGTGCGAAGTAAAAAGTTAACGCATGTGATGTTGTGGCCACGGAGTCCCTGTGTCACGTCCAGGACAACCCGCATGCATCCCTTGGTTCTTCTCAGGGGCTCCTCCACCTGGCTTCCCTGTATACACTTGCAAGTTCACAAGCAGCATCACAGGCAGCTCAGATCTTGATTCCATATTTTGCTGGTTTAGACGGTATGTACTGCCTGAAGGGGCAGCGGCCCCTAAATGGCATAAGCTGCTCTACAACAGTAATGTTGGGCCCAGGGTTGTAAAACAAGGGAAGGCGGTCCACCCACTTGTCCCACAATGACCTGACTGCAGCTAGCTTGTCTCTCTGCCACAGAGCTGTTCTGGTGTCTCGGTTATCCAAGCGGATATTCCTGGAAATAATGTGGAACAGAAAAGTTGTATGGAAAAGTTCTCTGCCAGTTTCTGCATCCCACAGGGATTCTGTGGATTCCCCATTGGATTTGAAAACACCAGCAAGGAGAAGAACCCCAAAGTATGCATGTAAATTAGTTTGATCTATCTCCTTCCCACCAAATTAGTGCAGTCCAGAAAGATTTTTTTTTACGATATATCAAAAATAATGTATTGTAATAATATTGTGCGGTTCCTGCAAGACATTGTCTAGTTTCACACACTACAAAGACTAAGAGTGCGAGAAAAGCGGGAGCCAGGCAGGTTCTTGGTGCTATTTTGAAACAACAAGCCCAGGGAGGAGGAAGACAGAGTGAAGGCACACAGCAAACCTTTGTTTAATTTTTACTTATTTTCCCCCACTCACACGGTGGACCTGAACACCTCATATGTAAAATAAATATGTAGAGGGGTGCAGTGTGGACTAAATGAAAATGTGTTATTTTACAAGACCAATTCATTGCATCATTTTATTTTAGTAAACACTGAAAATGGGTCCCACAGACCTGAACACCACACAAGGGTTAACTACTTATTGAACTGCATTGTTGGTTAATTTTAACTACATTTTTTATTTAACCTTTATTTAACCAGGTAGGCTAGTTGAGAACAAGTTCTCACTTACAACTTCGACCTGCCCAAGATGAAGCAAAGCAGTTCGACACACAACAACACAGAGTTACACATGGAATAAGCAAACAAAGTCAATAATACAGTAGAAAAAAAGGTGTATATATACATGGTGTACAAATGAGGTAAGATAAGGGAGGTAAGGCAATAAATAGGCCATGGTGGAGTAATTACAATATAGCAATTAAACACTGGAGTGATAGAAGTGCAGAAGATGAATGTGCAAGTAGAGCTACTGGGGTGCAAAGGAGTAAGATAAATAAATAAATACAGTATGGGGATGAGGTAGTTGGATGGGCTATTTACAGATGGGCTATGTACAGGTGCAGTGATCTGTGAGCTGCTCTGACAGCTGGTGCTTAAAGTTAGTGAGGGAGATATGAGTCTCCAGCTTCAGTGATTTTTGCAGTTCAGTCCAGTCATTGGCAGCAGAGAACTGTAAGGAAAGGCGGCCAAAGAAGGAATTGGCTTTGGGGGTGACCAGTGAAATATACCTGCTGGAGCGCGTGCTACGGGTGGGTGCTGCTGTGGTGACCAGGGAGCTGAGATAAGCCGGGGCTTTACCTCGCAAAGACTTGTAGATGACCTGGAGCCAGTGGGTTTGGCGACGAGTATGAAGCAAGGGCCAGCCAACGAGAGCATACAGGTCGCAGTGGTGGGTAGTATATGGGGCTTTGGTGACAAAATGGATGGCACTGTGATAGACTGCATCCGATTTGTTGAGTAGAGTGTTGGAGGCTATTTTGTAAATGACATCGCGGAAGTCGAGATGTTTAGTTTTACGAGGGTATGTTTGGCAGCATGATTGAAGGATGCTTTGTTGCGAAATAGGAAGCCAATTCTAATTTAATTTTGGATTGGAGATGCTTAATGTGAGTCTGGAAGGAGAGTTTACAAGTCTAACCAGACACCTAGGTATTTGTAGTTGTCCACATATTCTAAGTCAGAACCGTCCAGAGTAGTGATGCTGGACGTGCGAGCAGGTGCGGGCAGCGATTGGTTGAAGGGCATGCATTTAGTTTTACTTGCATTTAAGAGCAGTTGGAGGCCACGGAAGGAGATTTGTATGGCATTGAAGCTCGTCTGGGCCATAAGTATACAGAATGGTGTCGTCTGCGTAGAGGTGGATCAGAGAATCACCAGCAGCAAGAGTGACGTCATTGATGTATACAGAGAAGAGAGTCGGCTCGAGAATTGAACCCAGTGGCACCCACATACAGACTGCCAGAGGCCCTCTGATTTGACACACTGAACTCTATCAGAGAAGTAGTTGGTGAACCAGGCGAGGCAGTCATTTGAGAAACCAAGGCTTTTGAGTCTGCCAATAAGAATGTGGTGATTGACAGAGTCGAAAGCCTTGGCCAGGTCGATGAATACGGCTGCACAATATTGTCTCTTATCGATGGCGGTTATGATATCATTTAAGGCCTTTAGCATGGCTGAGGTATAGCGGAGAAGGTAAAGTGGGATTCGAAATGGTCGGTGATCTGTTTGTTAACTTGGGTTTCAAAGACCCTAAAAAGGCAGGTAGGATAGATATAGGTCTGCAGCAGTTTGCGTCTAGTGTCACCCCCTTTGAAGAGGGGGATGACCATGGCAGCTTTCCAATCTTTGGGATTCTCAGACGATACATAAGAGAGGTTGAATAGGCTAGTAATAGGGGTTGCAACAATTTCGGCAGATAACTTTAGAAAGAGAGGGTTCGTAAGTAAGGGCTCGTAAGTAAGCATTTCACAGTAAAGCTTACACCAGGCCAGCGGCCCAAACACTTAAAAGACACACCTTCGCCCACATACCCTTGCCTTATGCCCTTGGGGGAATACCCATCGCCATCTTTGAGGACGGTCCAAATGTTTATCCAAGCATGGGAAGTTTGCAACGTAAGCCCCTCAGCCCTCGTTTTTAGTCGCCTTTGCGAGTGTACAATTATGTTCACCCCGGGCCTGAAACTCCCCATTATTCAATTTGTGACGATTGTACATCCGCTAAGAAAAGTCCACGATAACGAAATCAATGGAGAGGTCACCATACAAGTGTAAGTAAAAACGAATGCAAATAAGTTATAATTTGTGCTACTAATGCACATGACGGCACAAACACGTCTCGTAAAAAGTTAATGTTTTTGTCTTTTTTGGGGGAAATTGTTGAAATAAAACATTTTCCTTATTCCGAAGTTCCAGCTATGCAGGCTAATGTTCGTTAGCTAATTCATGTGCTAGCTATCATACAGTAGGCATATATTAATAATTATATTTAATAAGTAGACATGCACTCAATTGACTGTAGCGCATATACAGCACCCACAAGCTATCCGTGGCTGAAAACACTGGAAATGTGTCTCTCCAGGGATGAACGAGATACACATTTCTGGACAATGGTGGTCCATTTAAAAATCATTCCTTCCTCACCCTGCAAGTGTATACTCGTCAGAAGTGTCCACTTAATTTGAGGGCTGTGGGGATAGGGTGTGTCTTTTAAGTGTTTTTATTTTATTTTTTTTATTTTTTTTATTTCACCTTTATTTAACCAGGTAGGCTAGTTGAGAACAAGTTCTCATTTGCAACTGCGACCTGGCCAAGTTAAAGCATAGCAGTGTGAACAGACAACACAGAGTTACACATGGAGTAAACAATTAACAAGTCAATAACACAGTAGAAAAAAAGAGAGTCTATATACATTGTGTGCAAAAGGCATGAGGAGGTAGGCGAATAATTACAATTTTGCAGATTAACACTGGAGTGATAAATGATCAGATGGTCATGTACAGGTAGAGATATTGGTGTGCAAAAGAGCAGAAAAGTAAATAAATAAAAACAGTATGGGGATGAGGGAGGTAAAAATGGGTGGGCTATTTACCGATAGACTATGTACAGCTGCAGCGATCGGTTAGCTGCTCAGATAGCAGATGTTTGAAGTTGGTGAGGGAGATAAAAGTCTCCAACTTCAGCGATTTTTGCAATTCGTTCCAGTCACAGGCAGCAGAGAACTGGAACGAAAGGCGGCCAAATGAGGTGTTGGCTTTAGGGATGATCAGTGTGATACACCTGCTGGAGCGCGTGCCACGGGTGGGTGTTGCCATCGTGACCAGTGAACTGAGATAAGGCGGAGCTTTACCTAGCATGGACTTGTAGATGACCTGGAGCCAGTGGGTCTGGCGACGAATATGTAACGAGGGCCAGCCGACTAGAGCATACAGGTTGCAGTGGTGGGTGGTATAAGGTGCTTTAGTGACAAAACGGATGGCACTGTGATAAACTGCATCCAGTTTGCTGAGTAGAGTGTTGGAAGCTATTTTGTAGATGACATCGCCGAAGTCGAGGATCGGTAGGATAGTCAGTTTTACTAGGGTAAGTTTGGCGCCGTGAGTGAAGGAGGCTTTGTTGCGGAATAGAAAGCCGACTCTAGATTTGATTTTCGATTGGAGATGTTTGACATGAGTCTGGAAGGAGAGTTTACAGTCTAGCCAGACACCTGGGTACTTATAGATGTCCACATATTCAAGGTCGGAACAATCCAGGGTGGTGATGCTAGTCAGGCGTGCGGGTGCAGGCAGCGAACGGTTGAAAAGCATGCATTTGGTTTTACTAGCGTTTAAGAGCAGTTGGAGGCCGCGGAAGGAGTGTTGTATGGCATTGAAGCTCATTTGGAGGTTAGATAGCACAGTGTCCAAGGACGGGCCGGAAGTATATAGATAATGGTGTCGTCTGTGTAGAGGTGGATCAGGGAATCGCCCGCAGCAAGAGCAACATCATTGATATATACAGAGAAAAGAGTTGGCCTGAGAATTGAACCCTGTGGCACCCCCATAGAGACTGCCAGAGGACCGGACAGCATGCTCTCCGATTTGACACACTGAACTCTGTCTGCAAAGTAGTTGGTGAACCAGGCACGGCAGTCATCAGAAAAACCGAGGCTACTGAGTCTGCCGATAAGAATATGGTGATTGACAGAGTCGAAAGCCTTGGCAAGGTCGATGAAGACGGCTGCACAGTACTGTCTTTTATCGATGGCGATTATGATATCGTTTAGTACCGTGAGCGTGGCTGAGGTGCACCCGTGACCGGCTCGGACACCAGATTGCACAGCGGAGAATGTACGGTGGGATTCAAGATGGTCAGTGACCTCTTTGTTGACTTGGCTTTCGAAGACCTTAGATAGGCAGGGCAGGATGGATATAGGTCTGTGACAGTTTGGGTCCAGAGTGTCTCCCCCTTTGAAGAGGGGGATGACTGCGGCAGCTTTCCAATCCTTGGGGATCTCAGATGATATGAAAGAGAGGTTGAACAGGCTGGTGATAGGGGTTGCGACAATGGCGGCGGATAGTTTCAGAAATAGAGGGTCCAGATTGTCAAGCCCAGCTGATTTGTACGGGTCCAGGTTTTGCAGCTCTTTCAGAACATCTGCTATCTGGATTTGGGTAAAGGAGAGCCTGGAGAGGCTTGGGCGAGTAGCTGCGCGGGGGGCGGAGCTGTTGGCCGAGGTTGGAGTTGCCAGGCGGAAGGCATGGCCAGCCGTTGAGAAATGCTTGTTGAAGTTTTCGATAATCATGGATTTATCGTGGTGACCGTGTTACCTAGCCTCAGTGCAGTGGGCAGCTGGGAGGAGGTGCTCTTGTTCTCCATGGACTTCACAGTGTCCCAGAACTTTTTTGAGTTGGAGCTACAGGATGCAAATTCCTGCCTGAAGAAGCTGGCCTTAGCTTTCCTGACTGACTGCGTGTATTGGTTCCTGACTTCCCTGAACAGTTGCATATTGCGGGGACTATTCGATGCTATTGCAGTCCGCCACAGGATGTTTTTGTGCTGGTCGAGGGCAGTCAGGTCTGGAGTGAACCAAGGGCTATATCTGTTCTTAGTTCTGCATTTTTTGAATGGAGCATGCTTATCTAAAATGGTGAGGAAGTTACTTTTAAAGAATGATCAGGCATCCTCAACTGACGGGATGAGGTCAATGTCCTTCCAGGATACCCGGGCCAGGTCGATTAGAAAGGCCTGCTCACAGAAGTGTTTTAGAGAGCGTTTGACAGTGATGAGGGGTGGTCGTTTGACTGCGGCTCCGTAGCGGATACAGGCAATGAGGCAGTGATCGCTGAGATCCTGGTTGAAGACAGCGGAGGTGTATTTGGAGGGCCAGTTGGTCAGGATGACGTCTATGAGGGTGCCCTTGTTTACAGATTTAGAGTTGTACCTGGTGGGTTCCTTGATGATTTGTGTGAGATTAAGGGCATCTAGCTTAGATTGTAGGACTGCCGGGGTGTTAAGCATATCCCAGTTTAGGTCACCTAACAGAACAAACTCTGAAGCTAGATGCGGGGCGATCAATTCACAAATGGTGTCCAGGGCACAGCTGGGAGCTGAGGGGGGTCGGTAGCAGGCGGTAACAGTGAGAGACTTATTTCTGGAGAGAGTCATTTTTAAAATGAGTAGTTCGAACTGTTTGGGTATGGACCAGGAAAGTTTAACATTACTTTGCAGGCTCTCTCTGCAGTAGACTGCAACTGCTCCCCCTTTGGCAGATCTATCTTGACGGAAAATGTTATAGTTGGGTATGGAAATCTCCAAATTTTTGGTGGCCTTCCTGAGCCAGGATTCAGACACGGCAAGGACATCAGGGTTAGCAGAGTGTGCTAAAGCAGTGAGTAAAACAAACTTAGGGAGGAGGCTTCTGATGTTGACATGCATGACACCAAGGCTTTTTGATCACAGAAGTCAACAAATGAGGGTGCCTAGGGACATGCAGGGCCTGGTTTTACCTCCACATCACCCGCGGAACAGAGGAGGAGTAGTATGAGGGTGCGGCTAAAGGCTATCAAAACTGGTCGCCTAGAGCGTTGGGGACAGAGAATAAAAGGAGCAGATTTCTGGGCATGGTAGAATATATTCAGGGCATAATGCGCAGACAGGGGTATGGTGGGGTGTGGGTACAGCGGAGGTAAGCCCAGGCACTGGGTGATGATGAGAGAGGTTGTATCTCTGGACATGCTGGTTGTAATGGGTGAGGTCACCGCATGTGTGGGAGGTGGGACAAAGGAGGTATCAGGGGTATGAAGAGTGGAACTAGGGGCTCCATTGTAAACTAAAACAATGATAACTAACCTGAACAACAGTATACAAGGCATATTGACATTTGAGAGAGACATACAGCGAGGCATACAGTAATCACAGGTGTTGAATTGGGAGAGCTAGCTAAAACAGTAGGTGAGACAACAACAGCTAATCAGCTAGCACAACAACAGCAGGTAAAATGGCGTTGACTAGGCAGAGAGGGTCGGATTAACTACACACAGAGCCTGAGTGCGGCTGGGGCCGACAGATAAAACATAAACAAGCAGAATGGAGTACTGTGATTAATGGACAGTCCAGCATGCATCAGCTATGTAGCCAAGTGATCAGTGTCCAGGGGGCAGCGGTGGATGAGGCAGGGAAGCTGGACTGGCGAGTATTATCCAGGTTAAAAAAACTGGCTGGCTGTGCAGAAGGTAAAAGCCGCTAGCAGTGGCTAACAATGACTAAATAGCTTGTAGCTATATTGCTGGTTAGCTTCTGGAGATTCTTGAATGTGTTCTAAAAATTAAAAATAATAACGATTCCATATCACATTGGGTGAGGCAGGTTACCGGAAGGTATAATCGAATTAAAAATCGAAAAGAGATTGAAAGTAATTATGGGTCCAGTGAGTGGTTGGGCTGGCTGGGGACGCGGCGATTCAGACAGTTAGCAGGCCTGTGCTAACAAGCTAACAGTTAGTAGGCCGGGGCTAAACAAGCTAGCAGTTATCGGACCGGGGCTAAACAAGCTAGCAGTTAGCAGGCCGAATTAGCAAGCAAGCTAATTCGGTCCATGTTTGGACCAGAACCCTGTTGTATTCGGTGCACGTGCTGTAGGAAATTGCCATTTTCCACATGCTAACTCAGGAAGACTTGGGATGTCCAACTGAGGTTTGTCCCCCACTTTGCTGGGGAACTAATGACTCTGTAGTTGCCTGTGTTTGGCCTTCTCCAAAAACGCAAGAGCAACAGCTGTTTCACTTTCCTGGGGAACTAATGACTCTGTAGTTGCCTGTGTTTGGCCTTCTCCAAAAACGCAAGAGCAACAGCTGTTTCTGCGATAGTGGTAATTTTACTCTTTTCCAAGTAACGTTGATTTTGTCATATTTCTGTCGTATTTCTTTCTCTAATCCCTGTCTAGCTGTCTGTCACAACAAATTCCAACGTGCGTCAAGGTTGTAACTTTAAAATTTGTCCCGAGTAAAGCTATGTGTATCAATCATTTTTGAAGCTTTGCATAGTGCATAATGTTAAAATAATGTTACAAATTTAACTAAATCAGGGAAAATTCTAAACCCAAAATTATTTAGATTTTTAGATTTAAAAAAATATATATTATAAGGTGGAGCACATTGCGAAATAATGAATTCCAAGATGGCGCAGCCGTAAGACGTGTTTGTTTTTGTCCCATGTAAATATTCTGTATTTTTCTTTTTGGTATACATTTCAATCTCTTTTGTTCCATTTTCGAATTAAACATACCTTCCTGCAACCCACCTCACCCATGTGGTACGGATCTGCTATTTTTTAGACCTTATAACTGGAACCTCCATCAAGAGCTAGCCATCTGAAGCTAGACAGCTCATTAGCTACTAGCTATTTCGTCCTTGTTAGCCACTGCTAGCAGTCTTTATCTTTAGCTCAGACACCAGCCGCTTTAGCCCGGATGATACCTGCCAATCCATCACTACTGGTCTGCTGACGTAATTCGGCCGATGTGCTCTCAACCGGCCTCTGCGTCAAGGATGTTGGTGATGATCCATCTGCTAGCCCCGGCCCGCTAACTTGGTTTCCTGAACGCCGTGTCTCCCGCTCGCCTAGTGTAGTAATCAACTACCGAATGGCTCCCTGTTTCATCTATTTTTTTATTTATTTTTTATTTCACCTTTATTTCAAATCAAATGTATTTATATAGCCCTTCGTACATCAGCTGATATCTCAAAGTGCTGTACAGAAACCCAGCCTAAAACCCCAAACAGCAAGCAATGCAGGTGTAGTAGGTAAGCTAGTTGAGAACAAGTTCTCATTTGCAACTGCGACCTGGCCAAGATAAAGCATAGCAGTTCGACACATACAACAACACAGAGTTACACATGGAATGAACAAAACATACAGTCAATAATACAGTAGAAAAAAAAGAAAACAAAGTCTACATACAGTGAGTGCAAATAAGGTCAAATAAGGGAGTAAAGGCAATAAATAGTGCATGGTGGCAAAGTAATTACAATATGGCAATTAAACACTGGAATGGTAGATATGCAAAAGATGTATGTGCAAGTAGAGATACTGTGGTGCAAAAGGAGCTAAATAAATAAATACAGTTAGGGAATGAGTTAGATAGATGGGCTGTATACAGATGGGCTATGAACAGGTGCAGTGATCTGTGAGCTGCTCTGACAGCTGGTTCTTAAAGCTAGTGAGGGAGATGGGAATCTCCAGCTTCAGTGATTTTTGCAGTTCGTTCCAGTCAGTGGCAGCAGAGAACTGGAAGGAAAGGTGAACAAAGGAAGAATTGCTGCTCATTGAACCCTTCATTGGACCCTATGTTCACTCAGCTACACAGCTGATGCCTGCTGGACTGTTCATTAATAACATGGTACTTCATTTTGTTTATCTGTCGGTCCCAGCCTCGAACTCAGGCCCTGTGTGTAGCTAACTGACCCCCTCTAACCATTCATCGCGATTTACCCATTTTTGATGTCTCAGCCGTTTACCCATTGTTGTCTCATCCGTTGTTGTCTTAACTCTCCCAATCAACACCTGTGATTGCTTTATGCCTCTCTCTCATGTCAATACGCCTTGTATACTTTGTTCAGGGGAGAGCTCATTGTTTTATTTTAATGTGGAGCCCCTTTTATTCTCTGTTCCCAACGCACTAGACAACCAGTTCTTATTGCCTTTAGCCGTACCCTCATCCTACTCCTCCTCTTTTCCTCTGGTGATGTAGAGGTTAACCCAGGCCCTGCAGAACCCAGCACCACTCCCATTCCCCAGATGCTCTCATTTGTTGACTTCTGCAACCGTAAAAGCCTTGGGTTCATGCATGTTAACATCAGAAGCCTCCTCCCTAAGTTTGCTTTGTTCACTGCTTTAGCATACTCCGCCAACCCAGATGTTCGAGCTGCATCTGAATCCTGGCTTAGGAAGGCCACCAAAAATTCCGAAATTTCCATCCCCAATTACAACATTTTCCGTCAAGACAGAACTGCTAAAGGGAGAGGAATTGCAATATACTGTAGAGTGCCTATAGAGTTCTGGCATACTATCCAGGTCTATGCTCAGTTTGAGCTTCTACTTTTAAAGATCCATCTCTCCATCTCTCCAGAAATAAGTCCCTCACTGTTGCCGCTTGTTATAGACCCCCTTCAGGTCCCAGCTGTGCCCTGGACACCATGTGTGAATTGATTGCCCCTCATCTATCGCCAGAGTTCGTACTGCTAGGTGACTTAAATTGGGATATGCTTAACACCCCGGCCAGCCTACAATCTAAGCTAGATGCCCTCAATCTCACACAAATTATCAAGGAACCTATCAGATACAACACCAAATCCGTAAACACGGGCACCCTCATAGATATAATCCTGACCAACTTGACCTCTAAATACACCTCTGCTGTTTTTTTTATGTATTATTTCTTACATTGTTACCCCAGGAAATCTTGAGTTTTATTACATACAGCCAGGAAGAACTATTGGATATAAGAGCAACGTCAACATTACGACCAGGAATATGACTTTCCCGAAGAGGATCCTCTGTTTGGACCACCACCCAGGACAATGGATCGGATCCCAGTAGGCGACCCAAAACAACTACGCCGCAGATGGAGCGGCCTTTTGGTAAGGCGCCGTAGATGGGCACATCGCTCACCGCTCCTGAGTAAACTACTCGCCAATGTCCAGTTTCTTGACAACAAGGTAGACGAAATTCGAGCAAGGGTTGCCTTCCAGAGAGACATCAGAGAGTGTAACATTCTCTGTTTCACGGAAACATGGCTCACTCAGTATATGTTATCAGAGTCGGTACAGCCACCCAGTTTCTTCACGCATCACGTAGACAGAAACAAACATCTCTCTGGTAAGAAGAAGGGCGGGGGTGTATGCCTTATGATTAACGAGTCGTGGTGTGATCATAACAGCATACAGGAACTCAAGTCCTTTTGTTCACCTGACCCAGAATTCCTTACAATCAAATACCGATGGCATTATCTACCAAGAGAATTCTCTTCGATTATAAACACAGCCGTGTACAGTCATGCCTAAAAGTTTTGTCAGATGTTACTATGGAATACTGAAGTATAATTACAAGAATTTCATAAGTGTCAAAGGCTTTTATTGACAATTACATGAAGTTAATGCAAAGAGTCAATGTTTGCAGTGTTGATCCTTCTTTTTCAAGACCTCTGCAATCCGCCCTGGCATGCTGTCAATTAACTTCTGGGCCACATCCTGACTGATGGCAGCCCATTCTTGCATAATCAATGCTTGGAGTTTATCAGAATTTGTGGGTTTTGTTTGTCCACATGCTTCTTGAGGATTGACCACAAGTTCCCAAAGGGATTAAGTTCTGGGGAGTTTCCTGGCCATGGACCCAAACTATCAATGTTTTGTTCCCCAAGCCACTTAGTTATTTATTTTGCCTTATGGCAAGGTGCTCCATCATGCTGGAAAAGGCATTGTTTATCACCAAACTGTTCCTGGATGGTTGGGAGAAGTTGCTCCCGGAGGATGTGTTGGAACCATTCTTTATTCATGGCTGTGTTCTTAGGCAAAATTGTGAGTGAGCCCACTCCCTTGGCTGAGAAGCAACCCCACACATGAATGGTCTCAGGATGCTTTACTGTTGGCATGACACAGGACTGATGGTAGCCCTCACCTTGTCTTCTCCGGACAAGCTTTTTTCCAGATGCCCCAAACAATCGGAAAGGGGATTCATCAGAGAAAATGACTTTACCCCAGTCCTCAGCACTCCAATCCCTGTACCTTTTGCAGAATATCAGTCTGTCCCTGATGTTTTTCCTGGAAAGAAGTGGCTTCTTTGCTGCCCTTCTTGACACCAGGCCATCCTCCAAAAGTCTTCGCGTTACTGTGCTTGCAGATGCACTCACACCTGCCTGCTGCCATTCCTGAGCAAGCTCTGTACTGGTGATGCCCCGATCCCGCAGCTGAATCAACTTTAGGAGACGGTCCTGATGTTTGCTGGATATTCTTGGGCACCCTGAAGCCTTCTTCACAACAATTGAACCGCTCTACTTAAAGTTCTTGATGATACGATAAATGGTTGATTAGGTGCAATCTTACTGGCAGCAATATCCTTGGCTGTGAAGCCCTTTCTGTGCAAAGCATTGATGACGGCACGTGTTTCCTTGCAGGTAACCATGGTTGACAGAGGAAGAGCAATGATTCCAAGCACCACCCTCCTTTTGAAGCTTCCAGTCTGTTATTCGAACTCAATCAGCATAACAGAGTGATCTCTAGCCTTGTCCTCACCAACACTCACTCCTGTGTTAACGAGAGAATCACTGACATGATGTCAGCTGGTCCTTTTGTGGCAGGGCTGAAATGCAGTGAAAAGGTTTTTGGGGGATTCAGTTAATTTGCATGGCAAAGAGGGACTTTGCAATTAATTGCAATTCATCTGATCACTCTTCATAACATTCTGGAGTATATGCAAATTGCCATCATACAAACTGAGGCAGCAGACTTTGTGAAAATTCATATTTGTGTCATTCTCAAAACTTTTGCCCACGACTGTATATCCCCCCCCCCCCCCAAGCAGACACCTCGACCTCCCTGAAAGAACTTCATTGGACTCTATGTAAACTGGAAACCATATATCCTGAGGCATTTATTGTAGCTGGGGATTTATTGTAGCTGGGGATTTTAACAAAGCTAATCTGAAAACAAGACTCCCTAAATTCTATCAGGATATCGAATGCGCAACCTGGGCTGGCAGCGTTCTGGATCATTGCTACTCTAACTTCCACGATGCATACAAAGCCCTCCTTTCGCCCTCCTTTCGGCAAATCTGACCACGATTCCATTTTGTTGCTCCCAGCCTATAGACAGAAACTAAAACAGGAATTTTCTGTTCTCAGGTCTGTTCAACGCTGGTCCGACCAATCTGATTTCACGCTTCAAGATTGCTTCGATCACGTGGACTGGGATATGTTCCTAATAGCCTCAGACAACAACATTGATGTATACGCTGATTCGGGTTAGCGAGTTTATTAGCAAGTGCATCGGTGATGTTATACCCACGGTGACTACTAAAACCTTCCCCAACCAGAAACCGTGGATTGATGGTATATCATTTGCGCAAAACTGAAAATGCGAACCACTGCTTTTAATCATTGCAAGGCGACCCGGAAACGTGACCAAATACAAACAGTGTATCTATTCCCTCCGCAAGGCAATCAAACAAGCTAGTATAGAGACAAAGTAGAGTCACAATTCAACGACTCAGACACGCAATGTATATGGCAGTCAATCACGGCTTACAAAAATAAAACCAACCTGTCGCGGACACCAACGTCTTGCTCCCAGACAAATTAAACAACTTCTTTGCTCGCCTTGAGGACAATACAGTGCCACTGACATGACCCGCTACCAAAACCTGCGGGCTCTCCGTCACCGCGGCCAAAGTGAATAAAACACGGCTGCTGGCCCAGACGGCATCCCTAGCCGCGTCCTCAGAGAATGCGCAGACCAGCTGGCTGGTGTGTTTACGGACATATTCAATCAATCCCTATCCCAGTCTGCTTTTCCCACATGCTTCAAGAGGGCCACCATTGTTCCTGTTCCCAAGAAAGCTAAGGTACCTGAGCTAAATGACTATCGCTCCGTAGCACTCACTTCCGTCATCACAAAGTGCTTTGAGAGACTAGTCAAGGATCATATCACCTCCACCCTATCTGACACCCAAGACCCACTCCAATTTGCTTACCGCCCCAATAGGTCCACAGACGTCGCAATCACACTGCCCTAACCTATCTGGACAAGAGGAATACCTATATAAGAATGCTGTTCATCGATTACAGCTCAGCATTTATCACCATAGTACCCTCCAAACTCGTCATTAAGATCGAGACCCTGGGTCTCGACCCCGCCCTGTGTAACTGTGTCCTGGACTTTGACGGGCCACCCCCAGGTGGTGAGGGTAGGAAACAACATCTCCACCCCACTGATCCTCAACACGGGTCCCACAAGGGTGTGTTCTCAGCCCTCTCCTATACTCCCTGTTCACCCATGACTGCGTGGCCATGCATACCTCAATCATCAAGTTTGCAGACGACACTACAGTGGTAGGCTTGATTACCAACAACAACGAGACGGCCTACAGGGAGGAGGTGAGGGCCCTCGAAGTGTGTTGTCAGGAAAATAACCTCACACTCAACGTCAACAAAACAAAGGAGATGATCGTGGACTTCAGGAAACAGCAGAGGGAGCACCCCCCTATCCAAATCAACAGTACAGTAGTGGAGAAGGTAGAAAGTTTTAAGTTCCTCTGCAAACACATCAAGAACAAACTGAAATGGTCCACCCACACAGACAGCTGGGTGAAGAAGGCGCAACAGTATCTCTTCATCCTCAGGTGGCTGAAGAAATTTGGCACTGAAAACACACACAAACTTATACAGATGCACAATCGAGAGCATCCTGTCGGGCTGTATCATTGCCTGGTAAGGCAGCTGCTCCGTCCACAACCGTAAGGCTCTCCAGAGTAGAGGTTGACCGATTAATCGGAGTGGCCGATGAATTTGGGCCGATTTCAGGTTTTCATAACAATCAGAAATCTGTATTTTTGGACACTGATTTGCAGATTTTTTTATTTTTTTACACCTTTATTTAATCTTCATTTAACTAGGCAAGTCAGTTAAGAACACATTCTTATTTTCAATGACGGCCTAGGAACGGTGGGTTAATTAACTGCCTCGTTCAGGGGCAGAACGACAGATTTTCACATAGTCAGCTCAGGGGATCCAATCTTGCAACCTTACAGTTAACTTGTCCAACGCAATAACGACCTGCCTCTTGTTGCACTCCACAAGGAGACTGCCTGTTACACGAATGCAGTAAGCGAAGGTAAGTTGCTAGCAAGCATTAAACTTATCGTATAAAAAACAATCAATCAGTCATAATCACTAGATAACTACACATGGTTGATGATATTACTAGATATTATCTAGCGTGTCATGCGTTGTGTATAATCTGACTGAGCATACAAGTATCTGACTGAGAGTTGGTAGGCAGAAGTAGGCGGTAAACATGATTCAAACAGCACTTTTTTGCGTTTTAACAGCAGCTCTTCTTTGTGCATCAAGCATTGCACTGTTTATGACTTCAAGCATATCAACTCCCGAGATGAGGCTGGAGTAAACGAAGTGAAATGGCTGGCTAGTTAGCGCGCGCTAATAGCGTTTCAAACGTCACTCGTTCGCTCTGAGCCTTGGAGTGGTTGTTTCCCTTGCTCTGCATGGGTAAGCTGCTTCGAGGGTGGCTGTTGTCCTTATGTTCCTTGGTTCGAGCCCAGGGAGGAGCGAGGAGAGGACGGAAGCTATACTGTTACACTGGCAATACTAAAGTGCCTATAAGAACATCCAATAGTCAAAGGTTAATGAAATGAAATACAAATGGTAAAGAGAGAAATAGTCCTATAATTCCTATAATAACTACAACCTAAAACTTCTTACCTGGGAATATTGAAGACTCGTGTTAAAAGGAACCACCAGCTTTCATATGTTCTCATGTTCTGAGCAAGGAACTTAAACGTTAGCTTTCTTACATGGCAAATATTGCACTTTTACTTTCTTCTCCAACACTTTGTTTTTGCATTATTTAACCAAATTGAACATGTTTCATTATTTATTTGAGGCTAAATTGATTTTATTGATGTATAATATTAAGTTAAAATAAGTGTTCATTCAGTATTGTAGTAATTGTCATTATTACAAATAAAATAAAATAAAATTGTCCGATTAATCGGTATCTGCTTTTTTGGTCTTCCAATAATCAGTATCGGGTTGAAAAATCATAATCAGTCGACCTCTACTCCAGAGGGTAGTGAGGTCTGCACAACGCATCACCGGGGGAAAACTACCTGCCCTCCAGGACACCTACACACCACCCGATGTCACAGGAAGGCCAAAAAGATCATCAAGGACAACTACCACCCAAGCAACTGCCTGTTCACCCCGCTATCATCCAAAAGGCGAGGTCAGTACAGGTGCATCAAAGCTGGGACCGGGAGACTGAAAAACAGCTTCTATCTCAAGGCCGTCAGACTGTTAAACAGCCATCACGAACATTGAGTGGCTGCTGCCAACATACTGACTCAAATCTCTAACCACTTTAATAATTAAAAATTGGATGTAATAAATGTATCACTAGTAACTTTAAACAATGCCACTTTATATAATGTTTACATACCCTACATTACTCATCTCATATGTATATACTGTACTCTATACCATCTACTGCATCTTTTCTATGCCATACGGCCGTCGCTCATCCATATATTTATATGTGCAGTTGAAGTCGGAAGTTTACATACACCTTAGCCAAATACATTTAAACTCAGTTTTTCACAATTCCTGACATTTAATCTTAGTAAAAATTGCCTGTCTTATGTCAGTTAGGATCACCACTTTATTTTAAGAATGTGAAATGTCAGAATAATAGTAGACAGATTGATTTATTTCTTTCATCACATTCCCAGTGGGTCAGATGTTTACATACACTCATTTATTATTTGGTAGCATTGCCTTGAAATTGTTTTATTTGGGTCAAACATTTTGGGTAGCCTTCCACAAGCTTCCCACAATAAGTTGGTGTGTATTTTGGCCCATTCCTCCTGACAGAGCTGGTATAACTGAGTCAGGTTTGTAGGCCTCCTTGCTCGCACACACTTTTTCAGTTCTGCCCACAAATGTTCCATAGGATTGAGGTCAGGGCTTTGTGATGGCCACTCCAATACCTTGACTTTGTTGTCCTTACACCATTTTGCCTCAATTTTGGAAGTATGCTTGGGGTCATTGTCCATTCGGAAGACCCATTTGTGACCAAGCTTTAACTTCCTGACTGATGTCTGGAGATATTGCTTCAATATATCCACATAATATTCCTACCTCATGATGCCAGCTATTTTGTGAAGTGCACCAGTCCCTCCTGCAGCAAAGCACCCCACACCATGATGCTTCCACCCCAGTGCTTCATGGTTGGGATGGTGTTCTTCAGCTTGCTGTAATGTTTGCGTACTGGCAGCAGAGAAGTCAGGAACAGGAGAGCAAAGACGATGTTACAACGGTGCAGTTTAATAATAAAATCACAGAGAACAAACACAAATAAATAAATACAAATGGGACAAAACCCTTCGCATGCCAGACATAACGTGCACAAACTCTTACAATCAACAATACCGGAAAAGGACATGTGGGGAGCAGAGGGTTAAATACACAACATGTAATTAATGGGATTGAAACCAGGTGTGATGGAAGACAAGGCAAAACAAATGGATGGCTAGAAGACTGGTGACGTCGACCGCCGAACGTCGCCCGAACAAGGAGCGGGGCCGACATCAGAGGAAGTCGTGACACTTGCAAGCCTCCCCCTTTTCCCAACAAACATAACGATGGTCATTGTGGCCAAACAGTTCTATTTTTGTTTCATCAGACCAGAGGACATTTCTCCAAAAATATGATCTTTGTCCCCATGTGCTTTTGCAAACCGTAGTCTGACTTTTTTATGGAGGTTTTGGAGCAGTGGCTTCTTCCTTGCTGAGCGGCCTTTCAGGTTATGTCGATATAGGACTCGTTTTACTGTGGATATAGATACTTTTGTACCTGTTTCCTCCAGCATCTTCACAAGGTCCTTTGCTGTTGTTCTGGGATTGATTTGAGCTTTTCGCACCAAAGTACGTTCATCTCTAGGAGACAGAATGCGTCTCCTTCCTGAGCGGTATGACGTCTGTGTGGTCCCATGGTGTTTATACTTGCGTACTATTGTTTGTACAGATAAACCTGGTACCTTCAGGCATTTGGACGTTGCTCCCAAGGATGAACCAGATTTGCGGCTGTCTACAATTTTTTTCTTGAGGTCCTGGCTGATTTCTTTTGATTTTCCCATGATGTCAAGGTAGGCCTTGAAATGCATAGCACAGATACACCTTCAATTTACTCAAATGATGTCAATTAGCCTATCAGAATCTTCTAAAGCCATGACATAATTTTCTGTAATTTTCCAAGCTATTTAAAGGCACAGTCAACTTAGTGTATGTAAACCTCTGACCTGGAATTGTGATACAGTGAATTAAGGGAAATAATATGTCTGTAAACAATTGTTGGAAAATGACATGTGTCATGCACAAAGTATATGTCCTAACTGACTTGCCAAAACTATAGTTTGTTAACAAGAAATTTGTGGAGTGGTTAAAAAAACAAGTTTTAATGACTCCATCCTAAGTGTATGTAAACTTCCTACTTCAACTGTACATATTCGTATTCATTCCTTTACATTTGTGTGTGTATAAGGTAGTTGTTGTGAAATTGTTAGATTACTTGTTAAATATTACTGCATGTTCGGAACTAGAAGCACAAGCATTTCGCTACACTCGCATTAACATCTGCTAGCCATGTGTATGTGACCAATAAAATTTGATTTGACTTGCCCTTGACCAGCACAAAATCACCCTGTGGGGTACTGCACTAGCATCGAATTGTCCCGCCATATTTAACTTTTCAGGGAAGTCAAGAACCAATACACACAGTCAGTTAGGAAAGCAAATGCTAGTTTTTTCAAACAGACATTTTCATCCTGCAGCACTAATTCCAAAATGTTTTGGGACACTGTAAAGTCCATGGAGAATAAGAGTACCTCCTCCCAGCTGCCCACTGCACTGAAACTAGGAAACACTGTCACCACTGATAAATACACAATAATCGAGAATTTCAATAAGCATTTCTTTACGGCTGGCCATGCTTTCCACCTGGCTACCCCAACAGCTCTGCAGGCCCCGCAGCAACTTCATCGACCTGTTCAAGGCTTTCGACTGTCAATCGGCAGACACAACAGCCTTGGTTTCTCTAATGACTCCCTCGCCTGGTTCACTAACTACTTCTCAGATAGAGTTCAGTGTGTCAAATCGGAGGGCCTGTTGTCCGGACCTCTGGCAGTCTCTATGGGGGTTCAGGGTTAAATTCTCGGGCCGACTCTTTTCTCTGTATACATCAATGATGTTGCACTTGCTGCGGGTGTTTCTTTGATCCACCTCTACGCAGACGACACCATTCTGTATACATCTGGCCCTTCTTTGGACACTGTGTTAACAAGCCTCCAAACGAGCTTCAAAGCCACGCACCTTCTGTGGCCTCCAACTGCTCTTAAATGCTAGTAAAACTAAGTGCATGTTCTTCAATCGATCGCTGCCCGCACCCTTCCACTCGACTAGCATCACTACTCTGGACGGTTCTGACTTAGAATATATAGACAACTATAAATACCTAGGTGTCTGGCTAGACTGTAAACTCTCCTTCCATACTCTCATTAAGCATCTCCAATCCAAAATTAAATCTAGAATCAGCTTCCTATTTCGCAAAATTGCCTCCTTCACTCATGCTGCCAAACATACCCTCGTAAAACTGACTATCCTACCGATCCTTGACTTCGGCAATGTCATTTACAAAATAGCTTCCAACACTCTACTCAACAAATTGGATGTAGTATATCACAGTGCCATCCATTTTGTCACCAAAGGCCCATATACTACCCACCACTGCGACCTGTATGTGCTCATTGGCTGGTCCTCGCTACATTTTCGTCCAGGTCCAGGTCATCTGTAAGTCTTTGCTAAGTAAAGCTCCGCCTTATCTCTGCTCACTGGTCACCATAGCAGCATCTACCCGTAGCACACGCTCCAGCAGGTATATTTCACTGGTCATCCCCAAAGCCAACACCTCCTTTGGCCGCCTTTCCTTCCAGTTCTCTGCTGCCAATGACTGGAACGAATTGCAAAAGTCACTGAAGTTGGAGACTCATTTCTCTCTCACTAACTTTAAGCATCAGCTGTCAGAGCAGCTTACTGATCACTACACTTGTACACAGCCCATCTATAAATAGCCCACCCAACTACCTCATCCCCATATTGTTATTTTTTGTTGTTGTTGCTCTTCTGCACCCCAGCATCTCTACTTTCACATAATTTTTTGTTGTTGCTCTTTTGCACCCCAATATCTCTACTTTCACATCATCATCTGCACATCTATCACTCCAGTGTTAATGCTACATTGTGTAATTATTTTGCCACTATGGCCTATTTATTGCCTTACCTCCCTAATCTTTCTACATTTGCACACACTGTACATAGATTTTTCTATTGTGTTATTGACTGTACATTTGTGTATCCCATGTGTAACTCTGTGTTGTTGTTTTTGTCGCACTGCTTTGCTTTATCTTGGCCAGGTCGCAGTTGTAAATGAGAACTGGTTCTCAACTGGCCTACCTGGTTAAATAAAGGTGAAATAAAAAAAATAGTAGGAGCTTAAGTAAATTATTCTAAAGAACTTAATATTCTACAGACCCTATTGCTCTAGCACTACAATCTACATGGTGTTACTTCATGGATGACTGTGGTCTAAATACCCAGTAGCCCTTTCTACTCAACCCATTCCATTGGTCCTAATGCAATACACTGGTAACCTATAAATTACATTTTGGCTTATAAGAGAAAAAATATCTAAAATAATGCAAAGTGTTGTTGGCCGTTGTATACATTCTACAGACCCTACTGAGTATTCCCTACAGTAATTCTACTGCAGTACTGTCAGGTTCTGACCATAGTTCTGTTATTTTATTATTTGTTTTAGTATGGTCAGGGTGTGAGTTGGGGTTGGCAGTCTGTTTGTTTTTCTATGTTGGTTTTTGTGTTTGGCCTAGTATGGTTCTCAATCAGAGGCAGGTGTTGTTAGTTGTCTCTGATTGGGAATCATACTTAGGTAGCCTGGGTTTCACTTTTGGTTTGTGGGTGTTTGTTTCCGTGTGAGTGTTTGGGCCACACGGTACTGTTTCGGTTTTGTACATTCACGTTGTCATTTATTGTTTAGTGTTCTGGGTTTTAATTAAACATCATCATGAACACTTACCACGCTGCGCTTTGGTCCTCCTCTCTTTCTCCCGAAGACATCTGTTGCAAGTACCCAGAATAGTTTTTGCTTTATAAGCCAATTTGTATTCCATGTACAGTGATTCGCATTGTGGCCAATGGAGTGGGTGGAGTAAAAGGCCATCAACATTCCATATTATTCAGAGCCCCATGAAATGACACCATATATTCTACAGACCCTACTGGATTTTCCCTAAAATAGTTTTACTGTGGTGAACGGAATAGTTTTTGCTCTATAAGACAATATGTCATTTATATGCCTAAAGTGTATTGCATTTGGACCAATGGAGTGGGTTGAGTAGAAAGGGCTACTGGGTATTTAGACCGCAGTCATCCAAGAAATAACACCATATATAGACTTTAGTGCTAGATGAATAGGATCTGGAGAATATGATGTTCCTTACATTAATTTATTTAAGCTTTAATCATTCTACCTCATGCTCCACCTTATTTATCTTATATAAAGCACTAATTGTCTTTAGTTTAGGACTTTCCCCGGCGTAGTTACAAAATCATAACATTTTAACATTATGCGCTATTCAAAGCTGCAAAAATAATTGATTTATTAACAACACATAGCGTTTTAACGCATACTTTTATTTGGAAGGCAAATCTGAAAACCGGAAGTCTTAATGCTGCCGACATGACGCTACATCTTTGTCTTTAACGTGGTCAATCAATATATCATATTACCTGTTGAAGTCCACCAGGTAGTAGATTTGAGCTACTCTATGGCGCAGCCGTATCATCGGAGAGAAGTGGTGCGTTGTAACCATATGTTTGTGTTGTAACTCCTTGGTGAGATCAAACAGGCTGAGGGATACAAATGTAACAATTGTTTCCAACACATGTAACAATTTCGGCGGTTAAAACTTAACCATGAATAGAAGAGTATTATAAACCATTAAACAGACGAAGTCTTACAAATTATGTATTTGCTGTATGTTTCTAGCGTATTTATTTATTATATTTTGGGGTGGGGGCAAGCTTGCTTATTGCTATTGGTCAATGGTGCACATTTTTTTCTGACTCAGTGGTGTTTCCTGATGTCATGCTGCTCACGAGTAGGAGGCTGTGTTTTTTTTTTGAGGAGGTTGAGTGCGAAATAAAACTGGAAAATATTCAGGAAAGGAACTTCAAATCATACGGGTTGGAAACATTTTCTCCTATAGGATTTATTGCTTGGGGAATTATTTTATGCACAGTGGGGGATTGACATCAAGTTGTCTGCTTCGTCTTTATAGAAAGCCTACACTTTTTCCAGCCATGGAAACACTACAGAAGATAAGGGACAGTTCTTGTGAAATTCCAGTTGATGTCAGATTTAGGAAACGAATAGTTTGGCAAAACTTGGATTAGCTGGTCGCTGGACGGTTCCATTGGCGATACCACAAGGCGATGCCTCCCCAGGGCGATGGAGAATATAAACCTGTAGCAGTGTCGGCGGCGGTCCCACCGGTTCCCCCTCGGAGGGTTCGGAGCAGAGAGTCGTTTTCGGGCTCCAAGTGTCGGTCCGGTGGCGTAGAGCGCAAAGTGAAGTGTGTGCTTGTCGGTGACGGGGCAGTTGGGAAAACGAGCTTGATTGTCAGCTACACCACAAATGGATATCCAACTGAATATGTCCCAACTGCTTTTGATAATTTTGCAGGTAACTTGACAAATATGTGCCTTTTTTTTATAAATCGTCTGTTAGGACTTATTATTCGTATTTTTGGGCTATGCAAGTTCTTGTTTTTATCGTGCGGTTTTAACGGGCCATTTATGTGAATTCATGAGTAGCCTACACTGAGTTTACAAAACATTAGGAACACCTTCCCAATATCGAGTTGCACCGACTTTTGCCCCCAGAACAGCGTTCCACAGGGGTGCTGGCCCATGTTGACTCCAATGCTTCCCACAGTTGTGTCAAGTTGGCTGGATGTCTTTCTGGTGGTAGACTATTCTTATACAAACAAAAACAGTTGAGTGTGAAAAACCCAGCAACAACTTGCAGTTCTTGACACACTCAAACCGGTGTGCCTGGCCAGTACTACCATACCCAGTTCAAAGGCACTGAAATCTTTTGTCTTTTTCATTCAGCCTTTGAATGGCAATACATTAAAAAAAAAAATTTTTTTTTTTACATTTTACTAGGCAAGTCAGTTAAGAACAAATTCTTATTTTCAATGACAGCCTAGGAACAGTGGGTTAACTGCCTGTTCAGGGGCAGAACGACAGATTTGTACCTCGTCAGCTCAGGGATTTGAACTTGCAACCTTTCAGTTACTCGTCCAACGCTCTAACCACTAGGCTACTCTGCTGCCCCAACATAATCTTTCAAGGCTTAAAAATCCTTCTTTAACCTGTTTCCTCTTCTTCATCTACACTGATTGAAGTGGATTTAACGGGTGACATCAATAAGGGATCATAGCTTTCACCTGGATTCACCTGGTTAGTATTTCTTGAAGGAGGTATTCCTAATATTTTGTACACTCAGTGGTATATTTTAAACTCAGACTAACGAAACATTTCGATTAAGCTTTAGTAAAAATGTTGCCAATTGTCTTCTGCCATACATTGGCGGCAACAGGAAGACTATGGTAATTATTATACTCAATAGTTTGTCCATTACAACACTATTCAGTCCGTAACAGTATATAATGCCATTTTGGTTACTAATTTCTTTGTTATATTGGCTGATTAAATGTATAATTGTTTTTTTTTCAGCGGTCGTGGCAGTTGATGGCAAGCCTGTAAAACTGCAGCTTTGTGACACAGCTGGCCAGGTTTGTAATCAAAATACACACATATGACAGTTTGATATTATCTCAACTATCCTGGAAGTGTGAAGGATTGGTTAAAAACATACAAGTTGACCTTTTTTCTGTTCCTAGAATTTCTCAAACGTGTTCTAACCCCTATGCATTACTAGACTAGCAGATGTAATGAATGAGGTAAAATGTAGTCTACTAATGTAGGGGAGAGAAGTGATCTGTCTAAATTGATGTGCTCCAGCAGTGTTTTTGTCGTGATTCTGCACCAAAAATGAGGTTACTCAGATAAACGCTGTCTCCCCCACAGGGGGGGGGGGGGTAACCGGCTTGGGGGATTACAGATAGGAAACCTTATAATTGTAATGAATTGAATCTGAGCCTGGAAAGGAAACGTAAGCTTCGGCACAGCTGGGGCTGGTCAGAGGAAACGCGAGATGGGTCTGTTTCTGAGGAGCAGAGCAGGCTGGAGAGAGTCAACAGTGGAAAACAGCCCTGGAAAGCAGACCAAGAGAGATCTAGAGCGGTTCTGTCTAGACACAGGCTGTGCTCTGTGAGTTCATCGGGTTCTGCTTCGTCTCTTTGGAAAGCGAGCAGAGAGGCTCTGAGAGGATAGGCTTTTCATTAGACACCAAGACAATGCAAGTAATATTGTTTGCAAGGTGTTTGGAGCTTTATACAAGACAATGCAAACAATATAGTAGTTAGGCCAATTACATAGTTAGACTTAGCATACATTGACAAATAATCAAGATGACATTTGCGCTTGCATGCCATGAATAATTAGCTCTCATGTGACAGCCCAAAATAATAATTGTGAAAGCACATGCCACCAGCACCCCCCCATGCAAATGGGAGAAAATGGTTGAGCCAATTAATCAAAATAATATTAATGAGCTTGTCATCGATGTCACCCTGCTCCCAGCTTCATAAGAGTCCATGTATTTAGCATACTAAACATGCAGAAAATTTCCTGAATACCAACTACAGTGTCCCTCACTGTTTATGTTGTTGACCTCATTGGGTTCCTGAGGATGGAAATACACTATTAAAATCTCTTCCAGGAAGCAATGGGTACACACAATCAGAGAAACCGATGAACAGCAAAGTATAATCTCAGTGGAATGCCATGGTTATCTTTCCTCCAGTTGAAATCACAGTAGAACTAGATGTTTTGGAGATATGCAAATGTAATCTGAATGTTGCGTAATATGTTTGCCAGATAAAAGGACTAAACACACATTAGCGAAGATAAGCACCCATATTGGCGTCAGTGCAATGGCCCATGGGTTAGATGCTTACCGCTGTAAATCCCCTGCAATGCTGTGCTGCCACTAATACATGATATAAATGATGTCACCGCTCCACTCCATCTCTTTAGCTGGTGAAAATTACATATCTCTATACTTATACTTAGAGTTTGGCAGCGGGGTCGTGGTTGGCTGTGCCAACTGCAAATCATAAATGTTTTGCTCCTGTACCCTCTCAACAGCCTCATCACACTTTCTCTTTCACATGATTTAGCTGCATGATCATCACATTCCTTTTGGGAGTCAAAAGTGTGGACTATGGTGCATGTCATTATTTTAATCTATAATAGACATGTTATAGCAATTTAACAATGCTCCCTGTCTTCTCCAATTTAGCTGTTGGCAGTTTGTTTGATTTAGCATTCAAGATATGCTGGTCGGAATAAACAGTGCCTTCAACAATACATTACGTAATCAACTATAGGCTATGCTGAAAGTGCTGTCCCCAGTCAGAAGAACTATGGCATGTAAACAGAACACTTTCACTCTAACAGAAACCGATAGAAGTGTCATGTGTTGTCAGGCTGTGGACATGGATTGTGTTTTCCTGCCTGCCAGAGAGACTATGTCATGAGGCAGAGGCGCCACTAGTTACAGCCATGCACATGGTGACATCTTAGCCAATAATTTCCTTCTCTTAGTTATGGCTATGCCCTTTCCATTCCTGCACTCAAATACCTTTTCACAAGGAGGAATATTGTGTTATGCATGGCCATTCTTGGTTCTACTAGTTATCAGGTCGTGTCATGAACCCCCCTCTCCTCTCCTCTTCCCGCAGGATGAGTTTGACAAACTGCGTCCGCTCTGCTACACCAACGCAGACATCTTCCTGCTGTGCTTCAGTGTTGTCAGCCCTTCTTCTTTTCAGAATGTCACAGAGAAATGGGTGCCAGAGATTCGCCGGCACTGCCCGCAGGCGCCGGTGGTTCTGGTGGGAACCCAGTCAGACCTGCGGGAGGACGTCAAGGTTCTGATCGAGCTGGCAAAATACAAAGAGAGGCCAGTGGAGCCCCAGGAGGCCCAGCAGTGTGCCGAGGACATGAGGGCCGTGTCATACATGGAGTGCTCCTCACTCACCCAGAAGAACCTCAAAGAGGTGTTTGACGCAGCCATCGTGGCCAGCATCCAGCACTCCGACAGTCAGCAGCAGCATCGACTGAAAAAACGGACTCCAGATAAGATGAAGAAGCTTTCTAGGTCGTGCTGGAAGAAGTACTGTTGTGTGGCCTAGCCTCTGTCTGCACGTGCGACAGTAGGGATGCATGGGTGCCAGTCCTGGTTCCATGTCAGCACGTTAAGAGTTCAGGACAGTAAGGAAAACAGCGACTGGAATATGGGTGAAGGTCTGGTCTGGAGTATCTGAGATATGTGAAGGTTAGGCATCACTGACCTTGTGATATTTTTGCTTTACCAACGTGAACTGCAATGGAGACAGATCTGACTTCCCTCAAAGTGCGGTTTGATAAGACTAGTCATTGACCTTCCCCTGTGTTATATCAATGATCCTGAAGGACACACAGCTTCCAATAGACAACTGTGAAATATCAAACCCTCTTGATAACTAGGAGGGTCTATGTTGTTGTTTTATTGACCTGGTTTACTCTGACCTTTCCCATGGTAAGTGTATGTAAACTCAGATTAATTTGGCATATGATATCGAGTGAACTTCCCGACGTGGGATTTACCGTCCCTTTGATTTAGTAGTTCCTATGTTAAAAGAAAAATGCAGTGCTGTAATCAGAAAATTTGAGGAGAGTACTGTGTAACTTTCATTGTTTTCATTCTGGTTCTTGTTTAGCTTGTCGTCTAATGTACAAACCACTCAAACACTGTTTTTCAGAATTTATAACTGGCATTTACATTAGGACATGGGTTCTGTCCAAGCTCACATGAGGTTCAGTCTCTAGCTATGTGCTGGAATTCTAACTGGACCTGTTGAGCCTTGGTTTACTTGACTATAACACCACCCGAGGAGTTGTAAACAAATATCGCCATGGCAACATTTAAAGGGCTCCTTATGGGCTTTAAATGCATGTGTAACATGCCCACTGTTTGATTTATGTGTCGGAAGGTATGTTTAGGTCTACTGTGAGGAGGAGACAAATTGCGTTTTTTAATGTCTATTCTAGGAGTTTAAAAGTGGAAGAGCAATATTTTATTTTAAATTACATACAGAATGTCAACCTAATACAACTCGTTTGTCTATCAATCGTTTACTGTCCACGTTGTACACAATATAAGTGAGTCAACATTTATTTGTTAAATTCTTGAAAGTCTTTTAAACTTTTACCAAGAGTCACAGAAATGATGTACTAATACTCTTTTGGGTTTTTTATTAGTTTTGAAGTGCAATGTTAAGCATTATATTATAGCAATGAATGATGATCTCCTCCAAAAATGAAATCAACTTTTTCAACATAACATTTCAATGCAATATGTCGTTACTGTGAACCATGAATTATATGTATACTCACTGCAGTCTTTTATTTGCCGCATGAATGTCCAACTGAGAACTGTACAGCAAACAGACCTGTGGACTATAGTGCATAATTAATTGTATATGAAGAGGCAGTTTAGATAGTTAGATTACACTGAACAAAGAACAGGTCTAATGGACAACACATTTAATGTGTACCCCTGTTGTTATCAGTTGACTTTGCCCACCCCTCTATTCTGCACAGTTTCCATTACTCTGGGGTTTTACAATGTCTGTTGTGGTATCATGTTTGATTTAAATCATGATAGCAAAAAGATATATCTGATTGAATTGGCCTAATGGCCAATGTAATGCTATTTTTGTTTGGTAATGTGTGCATTGGAATCCTGATAGAAGTGAAGGGTTAAATAGGAAAATAGGTCATGGATCAAACTATTAGACACTCCTGGTTACCAGATTCCCAGGAAGTTCAGACAATTTGGAGAGAATAGGGTGATGTCAGCAAAATAATACAAACCTGTGTATTCAGATTTCCTTAGATAAAACACCACAGGCAGAAACATCCCCAGACGACTAGGCCAAAATAATACAGAGATAATAGAGGGCTGACTGCAGCTGAGTCAATGTTAACTGATCTTAACTACCATACTCTGCTATCTGTTATTAATGACTATGAGCCAATCAAGTCATTTAGTATCTTTCTGCAACCAATACCCTGGAAAGAGCGTGTTTACTATCCTGAGCAAGCTTAACAGCACCATCATCTTGGAACTGGTTGAAAAAAGGTTGTCAATACCTATATTCCATATCACTGGGATGTCTGTCTCTGTAAATACCGTGTTCTGATTTAGGTAGGCCCATAGATATGACATTATTTGAATTTCAAAATGTTAACCATCACTTCTTTCAGTGATATTGTGTTTCAAGCCTTGTAATAGCTCTTCCAGTAGAATGCCAAACTAAACCTTGGGGTAAACGATAGTTACCTACATGATCATGTTAACCTCCTTAGATGACCTGGATGTGTCACCTGTGGATGTGTGATGGACCTCTGAAAGTGAATTATGATTGAAGACAGAGAGAATGGAGAAGTTAATGTTTCATTGGATCACTTAGTAGACCATGTTGCATCAGCAGTCAGTTAAATGTTTATCATCACATACACCATGAATTTACATAAATAATAACGTACAGCAATGTATCTTCTCGTTATGAAATACTAGTTATTTCTTGAAAAGGAAAATACAGGGACATGGGTGAAATTGAAATGTGACATAAATGCTTTAAATAGGATGGGCCTTTGGATGTGATGTGGGTATGCGGTAAGTGTTAGTGGACAGTGGTGCACATACCTTTGGACAGTTGTCTTTTTCTAGGTCATAGCGTCATAGAATTTTCAAACTGTATTGTGTATTGTAACAGTATTGTGTTGATTATTTTCTCAACATAAATGCATTTAACAATGATGCATTTCTTCAAATGAGTATCTTTGTAACAGTGCACATCACATGGTGTACTATATATACTCTTGAGTTTCCAAGCTATGACTTCCAGCAAACATGGAGGTTCCATGATCTATGTTCAGGGCCCTGTGGGGGATGGGGTTGTGGTGAAATAACAGCTCGCATTCAGTGTAATGTCAGAACAAAGACCTGTTTGTCTGTAGTTTGATACCTTTGGAAAATAAAGACTATTTGGTATACAATCTGGGCTTTGTGTTTGTTACATTGGAATGGATTTGTTAGGGTTTTGTATCTGAAACTATTTTGTGATATTTGTAATTACCTATTTATTACAAATTAATGCTTGATTGACTGAACAACTATGGCTCAATACTGGATAGTGTAATAATGTCAACTGTATTAACATAATCTGAATACAGTCAATATTGTAAAAATGTGCTTGAATAGGGAGAGTTTATGCAGCTGAAATTGAAATATGAAATTAAATGTTGATATGGAAAGCCCCTTATGCTTTCACTTGCAGTCACAGCTATGAGCCATTAGGCCAATCATCTGGAGTCTTTATCAGTCACTCAAATGTTCTATTAGGCTGACAGCTTGCTCTATTCCCTCAGCCAGAAGCTGGCCCTGCTTAATGACTGACATTTTCAGGCCACTTTTCCGTGTGTGTTGGTGGTGCAATATGTAGAGCTCTTGCTCAACCATAGAGACCCACATGACAAATAACCGCCTCAACTGAGACCAGAATAAATGTGAGAGATGTCTAGATGGTACAGATCAAGGCCGGCCCGCTCATTAGGCAGGATTAGGCGGCTGCCAATGGTGGCAGATTGACGAGGGCAGCATTTTCTAAGCTAAACTGACCAAGACGCACCTCCAACAAAACATAAAAACTCACACAATTCTGCCCCAAAACAATGACAATTTCTCTCAACCATGGGCTTTTTAGGTGAGCGCTGATGCCGGCCTGTGATAAGCAGTGCCCACTTTGTGAAAGGCGGGGACGCAAAATATTTATCAAATCAGATTGTATTTGTCATATGCGCTGAATACAACAGGTGTGGACCTTACAGTGAGATGCCTACTTGCAAGCCATTAACCAACAATGCAGTTAAGAAAAATAATTGTTAAGGAAGTATTTACTCAAATAAACTACTCAAATAAATAATTTAAGAGCAACAATAAAATAACAGTAGCAAGGTTATATACAGGGGGTACCGGTACAGAGTCAATGTGCGGGGGCACCGGTTAGTCGAGGTAATTGAGGTAATATGTACAGTACCAGTCAAAAGTTTGGACACACCTACTCATTCAAGGGATTTTCTTTATTTTTACTATTTTTTACATTGTAGAAAAGTAGTGATATCATAACTATGACATAACACATATGGACTCATGTTGTAACCCAAAAAGTGTTAAACAAATCAAAATATATTTTATATTTTAGAATCTTCAAAGTAGCCACCCTTTGCCTTGATGACAGCTTTGCACACGCTTGGCATTCTCTCAACCAGCTTCACCTGGAATGCTTTTCCAAAAGTCTTGAAGGAGTTCCCACATATGCTGAGCACTTGTTGGCTGCTTTTCCTTTACTCTGCAGTCCAACTCATCCCACACACCCTCTCTATTGGGTTGAGGTTGGGTGATTGTGGAGGCCAGGTCATCTAATGCAGCACTCCATCACTCTCCTTCTTGGTCAAATAGCCCTTACACAGCCTGGAGGTGTGTTGGGTCATTGTGCTGTTGAAAAACAAATGATAGTCCCACTAAGCCCAAACCAGATGGAATGGCGTATTGCTGCAGAATGCCATGGTAGCCATGCTGGTTTAAGTGTGCCTTGAATTCTAAATAAATCGCTGACAGTGTCACCAGCAAAGAAATCCCACACCATCACACCTCCTCCATGCTTCACGGTGGGACCACACATACGGAGATCATCCGTTCACCACCTCTGCGTCTCACAAAGACACAGCGGTTGGAACCAAAAATCGCAACTTTTCAACTTTCCTTCAGAATCGAACATGAACCAAATTTTAACGTCTGGAAAGACGTCTTTTCACCTTTCATTCAGAACGTAACGTGAACCTAACTTCAACGTCTGGAAAAATATTTATTATTTTCAATGTCATTTTGCTTACTGGAACTATTCTTGTAGGGGAGGCAATTATTTGGTCTTGCCTATGGTGGCAGAATGACCAGGACTGGCCCTGGAACAGATAACATGTTTTGACATATGAATACCGATGCCCACATCTATGAAGAAGGCCTTGCAAGACAAGTTGCATAACTCTTCCCAAAGGGAGGAGGAGAGCAATGGTGGAAAAAGTACTCAATTGTCATACTTGTGTAAAACTAAACATACTTTAATAGAAATTGACTCAAGTAAAAGTGAAAGTCACCCAGTAAAATACTATTTGAGTAAAAGTCTAAAAGTATCTGGTTTTAAATGTACTTAAGTATCAAAAGTAAATTGAATTTCTTGTTATTTAAAAAATATATATTTACAGATAGCCATGGGCACACTCCAACACTCAGACATAATTTAACCTCTCTGTCAACAGCCAGTGAAACTGCTGGGCTGTCACACCCTGACCATAGTTTATTTGTATGTTTCTATGTTTTGGTTGGTCAGGGTGTGATCTGAGTGGGCATTCTATGTTGGATGTCTTGTTTGTCTATTTCTATGTCTGGCCTGATATGGTTCTCAATCAGAGGCAGGTGTTAGTCATTGTCTCTGATTGGGAACCATATTTAGGTAGCCTGGGTTGCACTGTGTGTTTGTGGGTGATTGTTCCTGTCTCTGTGTTTGTTGCACCAGATAGGGCGGTTTCGGTTTTCCACGTTTGTTGTTTTGTATTGTTCGTGTTTCATCTTCATTAAAGATGTATCTAACTAACCACGCTGCATTTTGGTCCGATCCTTGTTCCACCTCTTCGTCAGAGGAGGTTAGAAGAAACACCAAATTCAAAACAACAGAAATCCCATAATTAAAATTCCTCAAACATACATGTATTTTACATGTATTTTAAAATACTTATTTTCCACCATAATTTGCAAATAAATTAATTAAAAATCCTACAATGTGATTTTCTGGATTTTTTTTCTCATCTTGTTTGTCATAGTTGAAGTGTACCTATGATGAAAATTACAGGCTCTCTCATCTTTCTAGGTGTGAGAAATTTCACAATTGGTGGCTGACTAAATTATTTTTTTGCCCCACTATGTTTTGTTCGGTAAAGTTCATATTTATATCCAAAAGTACACAATCCAAACTCATGACGCGCAGCAGACAGACAAAGTCAAAAAGTCCCTTTACAGTCCGTAGAAACATGTCAAACGATGTATAGAATCAATCTTTAGGATGTTTTTAAGAATTTAAGAATTCCTTTGTCTGTAAAAAAGCAATGGAACACAAGCTAACTTTCACATGACCGCGCATGGTCAGCTCGTGGCTCCTGGCAGACCTCTGACTCATTCGCCCCCACTTCACAGTGGAAGCCCCAAATAAGGTTCTAAAGACTGTTGACATCTAGTGAAAGCCTTAGGAAGTGCAAGATTACCAATATCCCACTGTATCTTCAATAGGGAATGAGTTGAAAAACGACCAACCTCAGATTTCCCACTTCGAGGTTGGATTTTGTCTCAGGTTTTTGCCTGCCATTTCAGTTCTGTTATACTCACAGACATCATAATTATAATCATATTCTAGTTTTTATGGCTGAGTAGCAAGCAGTATAATTTGGGCACGCTTTTCATGTGTGTGTGAATTGGACCATTTTCCTGTCAAAATGTAACAAGTTTTGGGTGTCAAGAAAAATGTATGAAGTAAAAAGTTCATTATTGTCTTTAGGAATGTACTGAAGTCAAAGTAAAAGTTGGCAAAAACGACTTTGTGTTACACCACTGGGGGAGAGATACCAGTGGCCTGAGGGACTTGCCAATGTAGGTGTACAATAGCTGCAGAAAAGCCAAACGGTATCACAGAGTTGCAAACGTGGGGCATTGAGCTGAAAGCAGAACAGAGGTACTTGGCAGATCGAGTAAAGCTGTGATTTCTAAGAGGCTCAAGCCTGGATAGATGTTGAAAAGTAATTATTCTGGGTTGCTGCCCAGGTCATCACTGGCAGGAAATTATGGTCCACTTGTTACTCCATGTGCTGACAGAGAAAAGCAACAATGATGACCTAGTCTGAATCCCCCAACCTACTAATGCCCTTCTTTGGATACAATGTACAGATGTACAATCTTAATTAGATCATCCTGTTGCAGGAAAATGTAGAACTTGTAGTGTATTTGAGGTTTAAAAAGGCTTCTGAAGTTAGTAATTTCCATTTAGAAATTTCAGACTTGATTTTCCCTTCCCTAAAAATGTATCAACCCCTACAAATATGTAAATTCATTATTATCCACATAATAATTCACATTTCCTGTTACAGCATAATTATTTTTCCTGCTGTAGCAAACTGGCTCAAATGAATATCCTACATCTGTATACACACAAGATGGGTGAAATGAGGACAACATATCTCTTTTAGTCCACTGTCAGATCACTCTGGTGAAAATCTCTATAAAGAACAAACAAGACACCTCATGACGTTTTTGAATGTCCAAACCAGACATCGATTATGTCTTCCCATCCTCAAAACCCTACCCTGAAATTCAGTATGTGCTGTTCAAAAGACTTGGCCCATAGTTTGTTGCAAACAATCTCAGTAGATGAGAATGTTTCTTGGGAGGCAGCACAGCGAGTTATTGGATTTGGCAGGCAATGTTTGGGTTAGAAAAGTTAATAGCAGTTAGAGTAACCACAAAACAGGTTGTGTGTGTGCGCTCCTTTAATCAATTCCAAATGTTGGTTGAGAAAGAGGCCCTGTTTATAATTTTCCGGAGGAGCAAAGTAACAGAGTGATATGGCTGGACTACCCCATATGCGAGCCTCATATCCATACTGTATGTGCTGCAGATAAATAATGGATCCCTTTTGTTTTGTCTTTGCACTGATTATAGTTTATTCGATTGGCTCAGTAGAAAACACGTCCTTCAGTGCATTCGGAAAGTATTCAGGCCCCTTCCCTTCTTACACATTTTCTTAATTTAAAGTATTATTCTAAAATTTATTAAATTAATGTTTTTACTCATTAATCTACACACAATATCCCATAATGACAAAGCAAAAACAGTTTTTTATTTTTTTGCTCATTTAAAAATAAATAAAAACTGAAATATCATATTTAAATAAGTATTCAGACCCTTTACTCAGTACTTTGTTGAATCACCTTTGGAAGCGATTACAGCCATTGAGTCTTCTTGGGTATGACTCTACAAGCTTGGCACACCTGTATTTGGGGAGTTTCTTCCATTCTTCTCCGTAAATCCTCTCAAGCTCTGTCAGGTTGGCTGGGGAGCGTTGCTGCACAGTTATTTTCAGGTCTCTCCAGATATGCTAGACCGGGTTCAAGTTCGGGCTCTGGCTGGACTCCTCAAGGACATTCAAAGACTTGTCCCGAAGCCACTCCTGCATTGTCTTGGCTATGTGCTTAGGGTCATTGTCCTTTTGGAAGGTGAACCTTTGCTCCAGTCTGAGGTCCTGAGCACTGGAGCAGGTTTTCATCAAGGATCTCTCTGTACTTTGCCCTGTTCGTCTTTCCCTTGATCCTAACTAGTAAAAACATCCCCACAGCATGAAGCTGTCACCACCATTCTTCACTGTAGCGATGGTGCCAGGTTTCCTCCAGACGTGACGTTTGGCATTCAGGCCAAATACTTCAATCTTGGTTTCGTCAGACCAGAGAATCTTGTTTCTCATGGCAAACTCCAAGCGGGTTGTCATGTGCCTTTTACTGAGGAGTGGCTTCCGTCTAGCCACTCTACCATCAAGGCCTGATTGGTGGAGTGCTGCAGAGATGGTTGTCCTCCTGGAAGGTTCTCCTATCTCTACAGAGGAACTCTGGAGCTCTGTCATCAGTTTCTTGGTCACTTCGCAGACCAAGGCCCTTCTCCCCAATTGCTCTAGGGAGAGTCTTGGTGGTTCCAAACTTCTTCCATTTAGGAATGAAGGAGGACACTGTGTTCTTGGGGACCTTCAAAGCTGCAGAAATGTTTTGGTACCCTTCCCCAAATCTGTTCCTCTACATAATTGTCACGCGGGACTAGTTGGGTGAGGGAGGAATCAGGCGCAGAGAGTTCCACAGGGAAAGGTGCACTTTAATGCGGCACAAAATAACAAGCCCACAACACAGGGCACGGACAATAATGTGGATCACCCAAAACACAGGGTGCCAGGTCCAGAACACGACCACCTCTACCTAACGCACACACGTAACATAAATACAATCCCGAACAAAACAAGGGTGGGTACACATACTTTAAATAAGGAAGCCCATTAAGCATATACAACAGGACACAGGTGAAACTAATAAGACAAAACAAACAGACAACGAAAAAGGGATCGGTGGCGGCTTGTAGGCCTGTGACGACGACCGCCGAGCACCGCACCAACAGGCAGGGGAGCCAACTTCGGCGGAAGTCGTGACAATAATCCTGTCTCAGAGCTCTACGGACAATTCCTTCGACTTCATGGCTTGGTTTTTGCTCTGGTTTTTGCTCTGTCATGCACTGTCAACTGTGGGACGTTATATAGACAGGTGTGTGCCTTTCCAAATCATGTCCACTCAATTGAATTAACACCAGGAGGTCTCCAGTCATGTTGTAGAAACATCTCAAGGATGATCACTGGAAACAGAATGCACCTGAGCTCCATTTCGAGTCTCATAGCAAAGGGTCTGAATACTTATGTAAATATAGTATTTCTGTTTTTATTTTTTATACATTTTCTAAAATGTCTAAAAACCTGCTTTCACTTTGACATTATTGGGTATTGTGTGTAGATTGATGACAAAAATGCATTTAATATAAGGCTGTATTTTAGAATAAGGCTGTAACTTAACAAAATGTGAAAAAGTGAAGAGGTCTGAATATTTTCTAAATGCACGGTAGGTGTGTTTTGCCTCTAAACTAAGCCTCAGTAACAAGTAGTCTAGATATAGACCCATTCCCATGTATAGAAAGGGTATTTTCAGAAAATCTCCAATAGCTCCCTTTCTCCATCCGAGAATTACAGAATAAATTTGCTCTGTACTCTGTAAACTGCAATGACACAGCACGGCCAGGGAAACATGCATTTTGACACAGGCCAAAAAGGAGGGAACTGCAGAGCATCATGGTTTCAGGCACATTTCAACTCTTTTCAACTATGATGTTATACAATCAAGGGAGGAACCAGAATTTTCACAGAAATTACTTTTAATGGCTGAGGAAGAAGTCTGATCTTTTTACTCAAAACAAACTATTACAGGTTTTTGTTCAATCACTTTTGTTGTGTTGTACATTTTCACAACTTTAGCACACAACTCAAAACAGATAATCAAAATGGCTCGTTTCAAAACTCTTAAGCTCATTTTCAATTGACTGAGTACAACAAACAAATTCACAGTCACTTGTTCACTCTACCAAATCACTCTTTCAGTTTTGATACATATTCCATCTAAGTATCTGCTTTTCAAAATGCAATATTCACTTTACTTTCTATATGATTTTCTTGTCATTTGCTAACAGTAGAATTTACTATCACTTAATCAAACTGCTCAAAACTGATAACGACTGAAGCAAAACCATGTAGTGCCTAGTTCACATATAATCAAATCAAATCAAAGTGTATTTGTCACGTGCGCCGAATACAACAGATCTAGACTTTACAGTGAAATGCTTACTTACAGGCTCTAACCAATAGTGCAAAAAAGGTATTAGGTGAACAATAGGTAAGTAAAGAAATAAAACAACGGTAACAAGACAGGCTCCATACAGTAGCGAGGCTATAAAAATAGCGAGGCTACATACATACACCGGTTAGTTGGGCTGATTGAGGTAGTATGTACATGAATGTATAATTAAAGTGAATATGAATATATGATAAACAGAGAGGAGCAGCAGCATAAAAAGAGGGGTTGGGGGGGGGGGGGAGGCACACAATGCAAATAGTCCGGGTAGATATTTCATTACCTGTTCAGGAGTCTTATGGCTTGTGGGTAAAAACTGTTGAGAAGCCTTTTTGTCCTAGACTTGGCACTCCGGTACCGCTTGCCATGCGGTAGTAGAGAGAACTGTCTATGACTGGGGTGGCTGGGGTCTTTGACCATTTTTAGGGCCTTCCTCTGACACCGCCTGATGTAAAGGGCCTGGATGGCAGGCAGCTTAGCCAGTGATGTACTGGGCAGTACGCACTACTCTCTGTAGTGCCTTGCGGTCAGAGGCCAAGCAATTGCTGTACCAGGCAGTGATGCAACCAGTCAGGATGCTCTCGATGTTGCAGCTATAGAACCTTTTGAGGATCTCAGGACACATGCAAAATCTTTTTAGTTTCCTAAGGGGGAATAGGCTTTGTCGTGCCCTCTTCATGACTGTCTTGGTGTGTTTGGACATAGTTTGATCACTGGTGAACACTGTACATTTTTATATTTTTTACCTCATAAATGTATCAATTTGACATCAATTTATATTGGAAGGTAAAACCAAATCATTCCCTTGATCAAAAATATAAATGCAGCATGTAAAGTGTTGGTCCCACATTTTCCATATACACAAAAAGCTTATTTCTCTCAAATTTGGTGCACAAATCTGTTTACATCCCTGTTAGTAAGCATTTCTCCTTTGCCAAGTTAATCCATCCACCTGACAGGTGTGGCATATCAAGAAGCTGATTAAAGAGCGTGATCATTACACAGGTGCAGCTTGTGCTGGGGACAATAAAAGGCTTCTCTAAAATGAGCAGTTTTGTCACACAACACAATGCCACAGATGTCTCAAGTTTTCAGGGAGCGAGCAATTGCCATTTCACACTGCTTGCATTAGCATATCAATAATGAATGTTTACCCCATCCCATACGAGTATAAATGTACAGTAATGTTATCATACAGTGTCATTGATATTATATTATAAACTGGGTGGTTCGAGATTGGCTGACAGCCGTGGTATATCAGACCATGTACCACGGGTATGACAAAACATTTATTTTTACTGCTCTAATTAAAGCATTAAGGCAACTTGGGGGTTTGTGGTATATGGAAAATATACCACGGCTGAGAGCTGTGTCCAGGCACTTCCGTTGCGTCATGCGTAAGAACAGCCCTTAGCCGTGGTATGTTGGCTATATACTGTACCACACCCCCTCGGGCCGTATTTCTTAAATATAGGCTACACAGCTATAGAATGTTAGCTAGCAAGCTAGCTAGCTAATTGCTAAAATAATTTCTGCATTCTCACATAAACGTGATGTCTGATTGCTGAATATGGAAGCTTATATATGAGTTATTGGGCTTACACTAGCATATTAAAGTTACATTAGAACAAACCAGGCTTAATTTGATCAGTATCGTGGAAGTCATTATATGAGGTAAAAGCAAATTGCGACTGAAATCGTTGATAATTCTTTGGGGAGTTGCAAGTTCCATCAAAAAAGCTAATTTTGCATCGAAACCACTACAAACACAAACGCTATAACATTTGGTTATGATCAGTTTACTTCCCATTGTCAAATTCAGCACGGATCTACAATATTGCAACATTGTTAGAGTATTGGGATGCAGCCAAAACACCATTCTGAGTGTGTCTGCAGGCCTGTTACCTACCAAGATGCTCCAGTTAAGAGTAAAGCAACAACGTTTATAAAGTTACTACATCGCTTCATCATTTGTATAGTTCCAGTTCCATGGGTATAACATTCTGACATCAAACATTAATAACAAGCCAAGTTGTATAGCTACCTCAAAACAGATGTTAGCCACTGCTTTTATTCACCACCAACCACAGTTGAATCTTATTTTACAGCTTGCTTTATTGTAACGGATGATCATATTTCCATGTTTAGTGGGTGGTGACCCCCGAGACGTTTTATGTCTACATTTCCTTCATAACGCTAAGTTAGAAATGTATTTGCTAGGATATAGTCAACATATTTCCTGATAAGATCAATGACGCCTACGCTCTGTGCTTTCTCTGGCCGCCCCTCCGCCACAGAAGGCACTGAGCGAGGCTGAAACAGCTGCATTCTGGAGTGGCCTTACTCAAAGAAAAGTTACCAAAACAATAATATGACAGGGAGGAGTCGAGTATGCTGCTTTATTAACTCAGGGTACTGCTCGAGATATGACAAGTTCACAGTTTACATTTTAGTAATACGTGTAGCCGAGGGTATTTTTGCGAAAGTCTAGTAAGTGTGAAGACCCTTGAGATAGGGGGTATGACAAGTGTTATCAGTTTAGAGTTTTGTGCTTAGAGTTTTGAAAATATACCACTTACATCTGAAATGTTTTCCAAAGTGATTGGGGAAAAAAAACTGGAATCCAATAAAAGTGTCTACAGATACATATGACAGACGTTGCAAGTGTGACGCACACAAAATGTCAGTCCTCCAAGGTTTCGCCACTGCGATGCATTTATACTACTGTTGGCCAGTAGGGCGCAGTGAGACATGTTCGTGTCGCACTGGGACTATATGCGATCCTGCACCTGTGTGTTCTCATTTTTGTGAGAACCTTTGAAAGATTTGCCACGTTCTACTGTTTCATCATTTATCTTGTGTTACAGGCCATTAAAGTGCAAAAATACACTAAATACCACAATATAGTTTTGTAACTTGCCTGTTGAAGTGAATGTAATGATTTTGAACAACATCGTAATTGTATAACTTCGTACTCGACAGAAGATGCATGTCGAGTGTAAAATTAAATGATAGCGGTGCAGTCCTTTGATCTAGAAAATAAAAATGTGTTAACTCCAAAAATATATATTTTTGAAAAAGACACTCCTGACAATATCCTAAGGGTTTAGAGAATTTTATGTCGTAACTGTGATGTTTAAGAACTTTGTAATTATTGTACTGTAAATGTTAGAAAAGCTGCGAGCTTAGGGCTAGCTCCGGTTAGCTTTTGGCTAGCTCCGGTTATCGGTTTGCTAGCTCCGGTCAGTTATTTTTCAATAATTAGCATTAATGTCACTTGCAATAGCCCCGTCTTTCTATTAGCCCTTCTTACACTTTGTGAATGTATTTTGAGCATGGGTATAAAGTAACTTGTAATGAATTAAACCAGTCTTTAAAGGCTTTCATGTTTTAGAGTCTCCTATGGGGCTATAGTGGGTAACAGTCAACTACATAATTATAACCTAAACAGGTGTATTGAAGTTCAAAGTAAATGTGTTTGGGGTATAAATGTAAAGAATTTTAGGATGTGAATTGGATTGGAATTTAATATTTTTGTTGTGTAAATTTATGTATTTTGATATGTTTATGAAATAATATGTCAGGGATTTATGAGACAAATTATTAAATACACTTAGCGAAACAAAACTTTATGTTTGGTACTTGAGAGAACCTTTAAAAGCAACATTTTTCTGTTTCATAATTTATCCTGTTTTAAAGGCTCTATTATCTGCTGCACCAGACCCACAACTGGGACCTGTAAAACAAGGCACCCCAGCTTTGAAGATAGGGCAGCAGATGTGTTGTCATGTCATTTGAAAAGAAAACCCTCTATAGAGTGCACTAGTGTGAATGTGTGTGTGCAGAGGCATCATGCCCATAGGGGGCACAGGGGCACTTGTAATGGCCTTGACAAACTGCCATCTCTTTCAACCACCACCAACACAATTGGGTCCAGGCGTTTCAATTGTGTGGGACAGTATCCACTTGAAATCATGAAAGAAAGGCCTTAGCATTGCCCTGTCCTACTTAAGTTCACTGTGATTGACAATTCCATGTAACAGACAATATGCCATATAACAATAATGTGTTTAGCACAACCACATTACCTGGATTGCAGTTGAGATTATCTTAAAATATACATAGTGCACGTCAACAACGCTGTTCGAGATTCTGTGCAGATTATTATGGCCATTGTGAAGATCTCCAGACCTGTGACCTTTCCATCCATGATTACATAAGAATACATTTATAGTTGCAGTAACCTCAAAATATGGCTGTGGATGTTACTCATTTTAAGATTCAATAAACACTGTTACATTTGTTTGTAAGATTGCCTTAACTTTAGTTTATTTACTGTATTACAAATGTCATATTGAATTGTGTTAGGTAAATATCAACATTTAAAGGAGATGTACAGTGGGGCAAAAAAGTATTTAGTCAGCCACCAATTGTGCAAGTTCTCCCACTTAAAAAGATGACAGAGGCTTAATTTGCAAATAAATTCATTAAAAATCCTACAATGTGATTTTCTGGATTTTTTTTCTCATTTTGTCTGTCATAGTTGAAGTGTACCTATGATGAAAATTACAGGCCTCTCTCATCTTTTTAAGTGGGAGAACTTGCACAATTGGTGGCTGACTAAATACTCTTTTGCCCCACTTTATCTCATGCTTGGATAGTTTCAAGCTATTGAAACAAGGATATGCATATGCATTTGAAAGGAAACGCTTAAGTTTGTGGAAATGTGAAATGAATGTCGGAGAATATAACACATTAGATCTGGTAAAAGAAAATACGAAAAAAACAACTGTTTTGTATTTGTTTTGTACCATCATCTTTGAAATGCAAGAGAAAGGCCATAATGTATTATTCCAGCCCAGGTGCAATTTAGATTTTGGCCAAAATCAGAACTATCTATGTCCTGCGAAATGTTATTGTTACTTACAACCTCATGCTAATCACATTAGCTTTCGTTAGCTCTACCGTCCTGTGGGGAATCACCGATCCTGAAGAAGTTTTAATCCTATTCTATAATTTAAACGTTTTGTTTAGTTGGAGATGTGAATCCAACATATCAACTTGTCGACAAGATTAAAGGCTATCTACTGTATTGCAAAAGTGTTAGTGAATTGTGTTTGGTTGTCAGCGCAACCAAATATCAATACTTAAAAGGAGATGTATCTTTAGTGCCACTGACTTAGTCTGGCTTCAATTCCAGTTTGTCTACAAATTCTAAATTGTTGTGTTGGATTCAAGTCTCCATCTCAACAAAAAATCTAAGTTACAGAATAAGACTAAATCAAATCAAACTTTAAATGCACTTTAACATAGCTTTTTGGTTGAGATAGAGACATGAATCCAACATATATATTATTAACTTGAAGATTACATTTGAAGTAAACCAAAGCTTGAAACTCTAGGCATATGGGGTGGCAGGGTAGCCTAGTGGTTAGAGTGTTGGACTAGTAACCGAAGAAGTCCCCACGGGACGGTTGCAAGATGAAATCCCAGAGCTGACAAGGCAGTTAACCCACTGTTCCCAGGCCGTCATTGAAAATAAGAATTTGTTCTTAACTGACCTGCCTAGTTAAATAAATTATATATATAATGCATGTCATCACAAGATGCCAAGCCTCTTCCACCTTCTTGTTCACTCCACACCTGACAAATTTAAATTCCATCTCACACCCTACACTTGTCTTTCCATCACGAAGGTAATCAACTCGCTGAGCTATAGCTTGCAAGCTGCACTGTCAGCACTGCAGGAATGTAATTTAAAGGTAAAATCATCTAGACATCAAAAAAGAGAGAGTGAGGAGAGAATGTTTATCAAATCAGCTGGTCTGCAGTCATTTGGGCTTTTGCCAATACATTTATTTTGTTGCCAAGAGCATGGTTTCAAAGAAAACGGTTATCAAATCTTCAAACGCCACTAATAATGGTGCACAGCTGTTTTGCAAAGAACATTTGATGATTAATTTATTAAGAAAGAAATCTCTTTAAAATATATATATATATCTTTATCCGTTTTTCCCTCAAAGCTCCCTCACCTTTTCCTAATAAACTGTGGGGAACCTCAAATGTTGTTTGTCTTGGATGGGATGATTACATAGACTAGAGGTTGTTTATTTCTAATGTGTGACATGTGCATGTTTACTGTATAAAGGGAACAGTTGGATAGTGTCCCACACCCTTTTTAACAGCTTGCCCTAGCCTTTATGATGTCACTATGTCTACTTTATCTTAAACCTGTCCTTTGTCATGCTGTCTCAGCAGTCAACCCAATAGAACTTCTGTAAGCTTGTTATAATTTATCCTCCCCAGAGAAATGAGGTGAGGATTCTAACATATTTACCTTTTTAAGTAGAAAAGTGTCTCAATGTGTATACATAAAGTGCTGCTGGGAAATGAAGACAAGAAAATGACATTGAGAAGAGAAAACAGACCCCCATTGGGTTTCTTATTAAGTTGTGGCCTAGAAACCAGATGTAACCAGCCTGTCGACCCCCCCCCCCCTTATATTCCCACTGCCCCAGTCAGAGTCAAGGCAGTGGGCCAGAACCTTTGTCTTGTTTTCCAACTTTGTGAGCCGACACAAATTCGGAAAACAGGCAAGGCTGTTGAGGGAAAGGCGAATCACCTACTTTCTCCTCCTGTAACCTCATAGCTTATGGCTCTCACATCCTCAAAAAATAGGCTCTGCAACAAAACAAACATGAGTTAAAAAAAAATCCTATTTGAATCCCATGAAAATAGTTTGCCCATGAAATACATATTTTAAGATCACGATATAATGCCTCCGTATCTTGAGCAGGAATTATTTTCAATGAAAGATTATTGGAGGGAGTTGACAACGCTCACACACTGCTTGGAACTATTGTTGTAATGACCAAAAAATGCATTAAAGAAGATGAATTACATTATAATACTGACTGAGACTGCTGTGTTTTGTCTTGAAAACTCTATCTGATCCTTTTACCCCATATGGCCAGCAAGTGGTTTACGATCGGTTGCCCCCATGTTCTTACTGGCTAATACTTTAAGCCACTGAGCCTCCATTAGACTGTCAGTGGGGAACTGATGACCCTGGTATTGAATGACTGATCTTGTGCTGATGAAAGGCAGGCAGGCATTGGAAAGGTTTTAATACATCATGGGACTATGTGAGTTGAATTTACAGTTTGAGCTGAATTTGACCGCAAGTGTGGGAGGAGTACATTACAACCTCCTGGAGACGCCTTGACATCAACATGTTCAATTTGGTTTCTATATGGGTCAGTGATCAGATTTCAAGCTCAAAAGGAGCAAACCAGATACTATGAGCCTTACCAATAGAAAATGAAGTATGAAAAAACATATTTTCGATTACTCAAGCACAGTACTACCTTGGGTCAATAAAACAAAGCAATACCAGCTTAAAAATGTCCACATCACTGGCACATTTACTGGAAGATGGACCTCACAACAATGAATCTTTCCATTCTGTACCTTTGATCCCATGATTTGTCATAAGTATCATTATTTTCCATGGGCTGCACACAGTTCCTCTCTTTTCGTGACTCTGCCCAGCACAGTGTGAGGGGAAGGGAGCTGCAGGCAGCTGTTATTTGCAAAGATATTGCAATGACATAAACAGGAGAACTGTGATGGGGCCACGTTTGGGAGGCAGGGGAGGGCTGCTGGGTGCATTGGATGAAAAGATCCCTCAGGGGACACAGACATTGTCTGGAGGCTGCTGCACATGGCACTGCAATCTTCACAGATTCCAACACTACTCATAGGACCCAATCTGCTATCTGCAATGAGGTGGCTAATACAGTCATTCCACTGTTGTTTGCTATCTAATTGGGGCATTTTTATCTGGTGGTGGGTTGTTGTTCATCAAAATAAAGAGAGGGGTTTTGTAGATGCCTGTTGAAACCTGAAGGAGAAATCAAAACAACATCCTGTATTTTTATGGTGTCTTGTCTTCTTTCAAGTGTCTACTGTGATGTGTCTACATTTAATTTCACCCTCCTCTGGTTTTATGAACATTGATCCACTATGACTTGTGGGGTGAGAAACCTGCTGGGGGGATCGACCGATTATACTCAAGGATACCTACCCTCCTCTCTTTTTTTTTACAGATAAATGTTTGCTTTGTCACATAGCATGCGATTGACACAACAAAGGAAAGTTTACACTCCATCTTGTTAGAAAAGAGATATACTTATCACAAGTGTGCAATAGACAGGTCTCTGTGTGAACAAACCCCTCTGTATGTCTGCTACAGTATGTGGTGCCTTTGTAAAATGGGGTTAAACTTAGGAGAGGGAGGAAAAGTTGAAAACAAATTGTATGGTTTACTGAAACCATCAACATCTCAGTCAAAAACACTTTAGGGAATAATAAAGATGTCCATGATTATATTCTGGAATCAATTGTGCAACGGTCCGTCTATTTGTTAAAAGGAGTTTGTAAGAACAAGGGAAACCTCACAAATTGACTGTTCTTCATGCTACTGAATATTTTTTTATTCACTGTGTATTTATTCTATGTATTTATTGTCACTATTTCTATTTTTTATTAGATTTTTATGTTTAACTCTGCATTGTTGGAAAAGAACCCGTAAGTAAGCATTTCACTATTGGTCGACACCTGTTGTTTTTCGAAGCATGTGACAAATAACATTTGATTTGATTTGATCCATATTCATCCAAAACTCTCTGTGGCCCCAAGGTCGTCTCATGATCAGTCTTATCAAATTGCATTGCTAAGTCATAGTTACACTAACATCATAAAATTGAGAAGTCACTAATGTTTTTGTATGAGAACAGATCAGGTCATAAAGTCACAATAGTTTCCAAAATGAAGTCACAAAATCATTTCCAAAGAAGAAAGCTTCCGTTTCATGTTAAAGAACTGAACGTTGTACATTACAAGCCTGTTTCAGGGAATAATATCATAATTTCATAAATAGCCTACATTATCAATTTTTATAAATGTTTTTATTTCACCTTTATTTAACCAGGTAGGCCAGTTGAGAACAAGTTCTCATTAACTGTCACAACGTCCACCGAAGTCGGTTCCTCTCCTAGTTCTGGCGGCGTTCGGTGGTCGGCGTCACCGGCCTTCTAGCCATTGTCGATCCACTTTTCATTTTCCATTTGTTATATCTTGTTTTCCTACACACCTGGTTTTCATTTCCCTCATTAATTGTTGTGTATTTAAACCTCTGTTTCCCCCCAGGTCTTTGTGTGGAATTGTTTGTTGTAGTGCTTGCGCACATGTTTACTGGTGCGCGTCGGGTTTTGAACCCATGTTTGTTATTTCTTTATGCCATTGGTTTTGCAATTAAACTGCTCCGACTATTACCTAGTTCTGCCCTCCTGCGTTTGACTTCCCTGCCACCAGTTACGAACTCCTTACATTTACAACTGCGACCTGGCCAAGATAAAGCAAAGCAGTGCGACAAAAACAACAACACATAGTTACACATGGGATAAACAAATGTACAGTCAATAACACAATAGAAAAATCTATCTAGTGTGTGCAAATGTAGTAAGATTAGGCAGGTAAGACAATAAATAGGCCATAGTGGCAAAATAGTTAGAATTTACCATTAACACTGGAGTGATAGATGTGCAGATGATGATGTGAAAGTAGAGATACTGGGGTGCAAAAGAGCAACAACAACAAAATAACAATATGGAGATGAGGTAGTTGGGTGGGCTATTTACAGATGGGCTGTGTACAGGTGCAGTGATCAGTAAGCTGCTCTGACAGCTGATGCTTAAAGTTGGTGAGGGATATATGTCTCCAGCTTCAGTGATTTTTGCTATTCGTTCCAGTCATTAGCAGCAGAGAACTGGAAGGAAAAGCAGCCAAAAGAGGTGTTGGCTTTGGGGATGACCAGTGAAATACACCTGTTGGAGCGTATGCTACGGGTGGGTGTTGATATGGTGACCAGTGAGTTGAGATAAGGCGGGGCTTTATCTAGCAGAGTCTTGACCTGGAGCCAGTGGGTTTGTCGGCGAATATGTAGCGAGGGTCAGCCAACGAGAGCATACAGGTCGCAGTGGTGGGTAGTATATGGGGCTTTAGTGACAAAACGGATAGCACTGTGATATACTACATCCAAATTGCTGATTAGAGTGTTGAAGGCTATTTTGTAAATGACATTACCAAAGTCAAGGATCGGTAGGATAGTCAGTTTTACGAGGGTATGTTTGCAGCATGAGTGAAGGAGGCTTTGTTGCGAAATAAGAAGCCGATTCTAGATTTTATTTTGGATTGGAGATGCTTTGTGTGAATCTGGAAGGAGAGTTTACAGTCTAACCAGACACCTAGGTATTTGTAGTTGTCCACATATTCTAAGTCAGAACCGTCCAGAGTAGTGCTACTAGTCGAGTGGACGGGCGGGTTCGGGCAGTGATCGGTTGAAGGGCATGTATGTAGTTTTACATGCATGTGGTTTCATGTAGTTGGAGGCCACGGAAGAAGTGTTGTATGGCATTGAAGCTTGTTTGGAGGTTTGTTAACACAGTGTCCAAAGAAGGGCCAGATGTAAACAGAATGGTGTCGTCTGTGTAGAGGTGGATCAGAGAATCACCAGCAGCAAGAACAACATTATTGATGTATACAGAGAAAAGAGTCGGCCCGAGAATTGAACCCTGTGGCACCCCCATAAAGACTGCCAGAGGTCCGGACAACAGGCCCTCCGATTTGACACACTGAACTCTATCTGAGAAGTATTTGGTGAACCAGGCGAGTCAGTCATTTGAGAAACCAAGGCTATTGAGTCTGCCGATAAGAAGCCGATTTCCAATCTTTAGGGATCTCAGATAATACGACAGAGAGGTTGAACAGGCTTGTAATATGGGTTGCAACAATTGCAGCAGGAGAGGGTCCAGATTGTCTAGCCCAGCTGATTTGTAGGGGTCCAGATTTTTGCTACTCTTTCAGAACATCATCTATCTCGATTTGGGTGAAGGAGAAGCAGGGGGGGGGGCTTGGGCAAGTTGCTGCAGGGGTGCAGAGCTGTTGGCCGGGGTAGAGGTAGCCAGGTGGAAAGCATGGCCAGCCGTAGAAAACTGCTTATTGAAATTCTCGATTATCTTAGATTTATCGGTGATGACAGTGTTTCCTAGCCTCAGTGCAGTGGGCAGCTGGGAGGAGGTGCTTTTATTCTCCATGGACTTTACAGTGTCCCAAAACTTTTGGAATTAGTGCTACAGGATGCAAATTTCTTTTTGAAAAAGCTAGCCTTTGCTTTCCTAACTGACTGTATATTGGTTCCTGATGTCCCTGAAAAATTGCATATCGCGGGGGCTATTCAATGCTATTGCAGATCACCACAAGATGTTTTTGTGCTGGTCAAGGGCAGTCAGGTCTGGAGTGAACCAAGGGCTATATCTGTTCTTAGTTCTACATTTTTTGAATGGGCATGCTTATTTAAGATGGTGAGGAAAGCACTTTTAAAGAACAACCAGGCATCCTCTACTGACAGTGTGAGGTCAATATCCTTCCAGGATACCCTCGCCAGGTCGATTAGAAAGGCCTGCTCGCTGAAGTGTTTAGGGAGCGTTGACAGTGATGAGAGGTGGTCGCTTGACCGCGGACCCAATACGGACGCAGGCAATGAGACAGTGATCGCTGAGATTCTGGTTGAAGATAGCAGAGGTTTTTTTAGAGGGCAAGTTGATCAGGATGATATCTATGAGGGTGCCCATGTTTACAGATTTAGGGTTGTACCTGGTAGGCTCCTTCATAATTTGTGTGAGATTGAGGGCATCTAGGTTAGATTTTAGGACGGCAGGGGGTGTCAATATGGTATACGAGAGCTCTATTTGACTATGTAATAATCTGTAGAAATGTATATTAGATGTGTTTTCATGTACCATCTGACCCCTTTTTGAACATGTTTATGTTTTTCAAGACATTGTTTATTACATTATCATCAAGACACTGTCTACATATCTTGCCCACTGTTTGTGTGTTTTGGAGTGACAGTCAGAGAGTGGAAAGCCTAGGACATGACATAATCTGCCAAGCACGTCCACAACAGATCTGTTAGATGTTTTTATTTCCACATACTCTATTTTATCTCCTGTATCCAACACACACACCCTGTCATGCCCTGTAATTCCACCCAACCCCTCATCCCCTCCCAGCCCAATACAGTCAGGCTGATAAGTGGGACGGACATTCCAACAACAGGATTTGTTCTCCCAACGGATTGGAAGTTGAAAAAGAAACAGTGGTGCTCTTCAAAATATCAGCCACTCAGTCAACGCGCCATCTCTGCCTGAGGCTCTGCTCTCCAAGAAACCCAGCCTGGTCTCATAGACTAGACATAACATAGTAAATATTAATCGGGACACACAAATTGGTATGATAAGTCACGTTTTGTATGGTTACATAAGACAGTTTAAGATAAAAACAAAAATAGGGGGGTTGGTAGGGGTAGATGTATAACACGGTCTAACACCTGTTGTGAGTTTGAATCTCATCACAAATAATTTTAGCATCTTAACAACTTACTACTTTTTATGTTAGCTAACTGTTCCCCTTACCTTAACCCTATTTTTTATTTAACTAGACATGTCAGTTAAGAACAAATTCTTATTTACAATGACGGCTTACCCCTGCCAATTGTGCACCTCCCTCCTAATCACAGCCAAATGTGATAGAGCCTGGATTTGAACTAGGGACTGTAGTGATGGCACTTGCACTACAAGGCAGTGCATTTGAACACTGCACCACTTGGGAGCCCTAACCCCAACCTGGTCAACATTATCCAGCTACCTAACGTTAGCCAATTAGCTAGCTAGAATTCGTAACATATCATATGTTTTGCAAAGTCATAACATATATGATTTTGTGATTTGTAACATATGATATGAAATGGGTGATGGACATCCACAAATTAATACATACCATATCAAACTTAACATATCCAAATAAATTGAGCCTCGGATTTACATATAGAACAATATGAAATGCTCTGAGACAAGGTTGAGAAACCTGCTCCATTTGCTTGGTAAGACAAGAAACACTGGGAGGAAAGCAGAAGACAACTGAGCTTCATGAAAAAAAGCAGTAGTTTGTAAAGACAGCATTTCAACAAATGATGAGACACTTGTTCCAATGACTGATGAGTCTACTGCAAACTAGACACACATTTTATCCAATAAATGCAAGAGGTGAGGCCAACAACAGACTTCCTAACAGAGGGCCATCCTCACACATTATTGTAATTTTATTTAACTAGGCAAGTCAGTTTAGAACAAATTCTTATTTACAATGACAGCCTAGGAACAGTGGGTTAACTACCTCGTTCAGGGGCAGAACAACAGATTTTTACCTGGTCAGCTCAAGGTATAGTAACCTTTCGGTTACTGGCATACATGTGCCACATTGGGGACAGAGAGTGGTTAGCCATGAATGGAGGGAAATGAAGGCAGGCTGTGATGTTGTAGACCCTCTAATCTCATCATCATTGTTGTCTACTATTTCCATGTCATCTTTTCGCTCCGTTGACTCCACCAGGCTCTCCCCTAACGCTCCCTCAACGTTTCACTCTTAAGATTCTAATTACAGAACAATGGTCCTGTTCCCCCAGCCTCACTCCCCCTAATGCTTAATGAAATCTGAAAGGTCAGTGCGTTCTGTAGTGTGACGCTCTTTAATGTGTTCGCATGGAAGTGGCGGCGAGGACTTTGTAGTCTCAACGGCAGAGCAGCACATCTGCTGTGCTTCAGGGGTAGCTTAAACCCAATGGAAGCCTCTGAGCCTCTTTCCTACTCTTTACAGCAGTTATAGATTTATTTATTAGACCATTTAAAACATAATACAACCACACATGTGGAGAATGAGTTTACAATAATCGAGAACGACACAAAAAAGTTAGAAAACGTATTTCCATTGGGGTCCTCTTAAATAAATGATTTAAAAAATGCACGAACATAGACCTAGTTGCCTAGGTCTAGGCTACACAATAGACCTCGCCTACTAGACATCATTTGGTTACGCATATAACACATAACAAAACAAATGACGACATTGTCATTGCCTAGAGCACTACATACAGACATAAAAATAAAACAAATCTATTGCTTGATCATTAGTCAGCTTTGACATTCTTTTTAAATTAAGTTATGGTTGGCATGGCTTTGAGTTACTGTGGTGGTTTGTTCTATTCAACAGCGCCGGTGTGTAAAAAGGTGTTCTTACCAGATAAACTCTTAAATTTAAAACATGCAATATCAGAGTCTCTGGCTCTGGTGTTGTATTGGTGAACATCTCTAATATCAGTGAAATAATTAATAATTACTACATATACATTTCTGTACCGAATGAAATATTACCACTACCATGTCTATCTTTATTTCCAAAACACAATTCAACACAATCACAATTGCTTTTTTGTAATTTAATAATGTTAAACATCTTTTAACACAGGCTTAACACCTAACAAACACTTTGTACTTTTTAAAACACTTTTAACATAGGCCAGGCCCTGTTGTTACCTAATATCCCAGCGATAATGCCTTTCATTATGCCTGGGAAGAAAACACTTTCATTTGCTCAATTTGTCATTGGCTCAATTTACCCCATGGCCATTATCCCAAGGCAAACATTTTCACTATATTAGCCCACACAGCTACTGTACAAGGATGCACTTTCATGCTAGGTTTAGGACCTCATAAAGTCCGCAACTGATGTATAGAGCCATTTTAAAATGATCTACTTTGGTTTAGATACATGCATCATGAAACCTCAAGCGCAAATTAATTTGACTTGGTGAAAATCCGTTTGTTGGACCCAACTTGCTTAACACTTTTACCATGTGGTTTCTTTCTTCACAGAATCGATGAAATTATGACCTCTTCCTAAATATTTGGTAAAATTATTAATTTTGTGTATGGTTTCCTAGAAACAAGGGTGGCTCAATTTACCCCTTTGGCTCAAATTACCCAATTCTCCACAACCAAACTGGTCTCAGAGAATGTAATATTATTCTGTACAAAAATCCGAGACACTCTATTCAGTATGATACAATACATGATCAAAAGTATGTGGACACCTCAAACATCTCATTCCAACATCATGGGCATTAATATGGAGTTGGTCCCCCCTTTGCTGCTATAACAGCCCCCACTCTTCTGGAAAAGTTTTCCACTAGATGCTGCAGGGACTTGCTTCCATTCCGCCACAAGAGCATTAGTGAGGTTGGGCACTGATGTTGGGTGATTAGGCCTGGCTTGCAGGCGGCGTTCCAATTCATCCCAAATGTGTTCGATGGGTTTGAGGTCAGGGCTCTGTGCAGGCCAGTCAAGTTCTTCCACACCGATTTCAACAAACCATTTCTTTATGGACCTCACTTTGTACACAGTGGCATTGACATGCTGAAACAGAAAAGGGCCTTCCCTAAACTGTTGACACAAAGTTGGAAGCACAGAATTATTTAGAAATTAATTGTATGCTGTAGCGTTTGATTTCCCTTCACTGGAACTAAGGAGCCTAGCCTGAACACTGAAAAACAGACTCAGACCATTATTCCACATCCACCAAACTTTACAGTTGCCACTATGCATTGGAGCAGGTAGCGTTCTCCTGGCAGCATCCAAACCCAGATTTGGCCAGATGGTGAAGCATGATTCATCACTCCAGAGAACGGGTTTCCACTGTTTCAGAGTCCAATGGTGGCGAGCTTTACACCCCTCGAGCCGACACTTGGCATTGCGCATGGTAATCTTAGGCTTGTGTGCGGCTGCTCAGCCATAGAAACCCATTTCATGAAGCTCCCGGCAAACATTTCTTGAGCTGACGTTGCTTCCAGAGGCAGCAAACTGACAAACTGACTTGTTGGAAAGGTGGCATCCATGTTATGACGGTGCCACGTTGAAAGTTACTGACCTCTTCAGTAAGGCCATTTTACTGCCATTGTTTGTCTATGGAGATTGCATGGCTGTGTGCTCGATTTTATACACCGGGTGTGGCTGAAACAGCCGAATCCACTAATTTGAAGGGGTGTCCACATACTTTTGTATATATTGTGTATATTACATTTGGTATGTATTGGTTTGGTATGTATTAATTTGTGGATGTCCATCATCATTTTGCATGACATGTTATGAATTACAATTCGTATTATATGTTACAAATTTGCAAAACCTATAATGTGTAACAAATTTGCCAAATGTAGGATATGTTACAAATTCTAGCTAGGTGCCTAAAGTTAGCTAGGCTAGGGGTTAGGGTTTAAGGTTACGTTTAGGAGTTAAGGTTATCTAAAAGGGTTAGGGGAAGGGTTAGCTAAAAGGGCTAAGGTGAGGATTAGGGTAAGGGTTAGCGAACACGCTAAGTAGTTGCAAAGTAGCTAAAAGTAGTAAGTCATTGAAAAGTTGCTAATTAGCTAAAGTGCTAAAGTTGTCCATGATAAGATTTGAACTCGCAACATTTGGGTTGATAGACGTTTGCGTTATACTAAGACTCATCCACTTCAAAGTAACCATCTGTCTTTTGTAACCATACCAAATGTAACATATCATGCTAATTTAAGTGTCCCGGATTAACGTTTACTATGTTATGTCTAGTTTATGAGACCAGGCTGCCTCTACCTAAGTCAGGCCCTTTTCAGACTGCAGATCTCCCATTCAAAAAAGGGTCTCAATAGGGCCACCAGTGCAACAATTAACTTGTGGTCAGTAGGTTGACAGCTGCACCTGTACCATTTTGTATTCACATCTCAGATCAGGCGGCCCTTGCTTGGTCACCGTTTTTGCGCAGTGACCAGTGTTCAACTTAATACACATTGTCCATTGCAGGGGGCAAGTTATCGTGGTGTCCTTGGTCCTCAGTGTCCCAACCATCAAACATTTACCGGCCAGTGTCACCCAGCTCAAAGCTACAACCCTCGAATGCTCAGGGTAAAAGAGAGGGTGGAAGGGGGGGGGGGGGGGGGTTGAAAGTTGAGGGGGCTGGTGTGGTAGACAGAGAGGGGAGGGGCCATTCCTGTTATTGTGGAACCCTCAGCTGGACTTTGTAACGGGCTCGGTCTTGCTGATAATGATGACAAACTAGATATTCCGTCCCCCTATCCCTTCAACCCTTCAACCACAGGGTGTGACATAACAGTGACAGGATGAAAATCTACCCAGGCTGGCAGTTTACAAGACAGCTCACATGACAACTTTCTGTCCGACCTCTTAGGATTAGCAGTGTCAGGGTTCCCATCAGAGACCAGAATGCTCTCTGTGACCCACAGCAGACATGCCAAGTGATTCTTAGCTCTCTTTATGTGTGTTTAGTGAACGCTGACGCGATCAAAAAGAGCTAAATCCCACCCCCTTGCCCTCCTCCATGGGTTAGTCTCTCTCTGCTCTCTGTCCACTGCCTCCCAGGCTGTCCGTCCCCCAATATTGATGTGTGGGGGAACAATGGCAAACTCTGTGTACCATGAAGGACTGTGGAGGCATCACCGCCTGAAAGAAGGCATTCAACTTGGGGCTTACAGAGCAGTAGGAGGGAATGTTTCTTTGTTTCTTCATTTTTTTCTGGTAATGTAACTCTGTGCCAATTTAATGGACATACAGTAGGAATGGATTAAAATGGCCATGTACTGTACAGTACATGCATAAGTGCTAAAACGTACTGTACTCGCAGTTTGCCTGAATGAACCTCTAAGCTACAAATCTACTGTTCATCACAGCACATCTAATCCGAGTGCTTATATGTATTACATAATAAAATATATCATACATCTCATAAGGTCTATGAGGTAGATAGTGTATTATAATGGACTTGTGACTGAGAGGTCCACAGATTACAGTGACTATGCACATCAAGTCTTATTTGCTTTTATCTGTCTTGAGCATATTCAGCAGACTATTACCTTCTAGCTGAGTGGCCTAGAGGAAAGCATTTCAGTCATAATTCTCTCTAAATCTGGACAGTTCTGGGCTTGAGAGGGGGTGTACTTCCTTGACAAGCTTGTTATCCAAATAGGTTTAAACAAAATGACACACTACTGGTTTAGAGTGATCTTGACACCAAACCATTTCAAGTCATTGTAAAATTACAATATTAATGTCCAGGCATTACAAACTGTGCTTTGTCTCAGCTCCACATCAGTTCCATGGGAGTCATTCTTCTGTAGGATAAATACAGGTAAATACCATTAGAGTTGGCCAGTTTCCCTGTGGGAAACACAGTGGCCCAGTTTATCCCAGCAGGGGTCAGCCATTTCTGCAGGCAGCTCAACTGAGAGCCATCATTGTTAATATACTGCCAGGAGTCTCAAGGTCTCCCCCAGTTTAAGTAACAAGTACTGTTCTGTTCAATGTGGTATCGAATTACCACGAGTCATCTATCTTGCATGGATGGTGTCTTTTCTCAAATCAGTCTCAACTCTTAAACATGGCCAAACAACTGTCATTCTTTAGCTAGATTGTTTGGAATGTCTGTCACAATGGTGATACTGTATTGTTGACTGTCTGGTCCCTTGTGGCCATCTGTTGTTGAGAGCTGTTTTTTGGAGGGGCTATTTGTTTAAACAGAGAAAGGGAGTCCATTGGTGTGTTTATTTTCACACAATTATTTCAAAAACATTTCTACAGTAACCCTAACTACAGATGGCTTACAGTATTATGGTACAGTACCCAAGTCTGTGTGGTGAATGAGAGAAATCAAACATACCATCTAAGGAAATTATATTAGTTAGTTATTTATTTTACCTTTATCTAACTAGGCAAGTCAGTTAAGAACAAATTCTTATTTTCAATGACGGCCTAGGAACAGTGGGTTAACTGCCTGTTCAGGGGCAGAACGACAGATTTGTACATTGTCAGCTTGGGGATATGAATTTGCAACCTTTTGGTTACTAGTCCAACGCTCTAACCACTAGGCTACCCTGCCGCCCTGCTGTGTGTATATATACACACACACATACACACTGAACAAAAATATAAACGCAACTTGCAACAGTTTGAAAATATTTTACTGAGTTACAGTTCATATAAGGAAATCAGTCATTAGGCCCTAATCTATGGATTTCACATGACTTGGCAGGGGTGCAACCATGGGGGAGCAAGGCCCAGCCAATCAGTTTTTCCCCACAAAAGGGCTTTATTCCAGACAGAAATACTCCTAAGTTTCATCAGTTGTCCGGGTGGCTGGTCTCAGACGATCCCACAGGTGAAGAAGCCAGATGTAGAGGTCCTGGGCTGAGGTGGTAAAGCCAGTTGGGCGCACTGCCAAATTCTCTAAAACAACATTCGAAGCGGCTTATGGTAGAGAAATTAGCATTACATTTTCTGGCAACAGCTCTGGTGGACATTCCTATAGTCAGCATCCCAATTGCACACTCCCTCAACTTGAGACATCTGTTGTATTGTGTTGTGTGACAAAACTGCACATTTTAGAGTGGCCTTTTATTATCCCTGTATTATTATTACTGTATTATTGACTGTATGTTTGTTTTACTCCATGTGTAACTCTGTATTGTTGTATGTGTTGAATTGCTTTGCTTTATCTTGCCCAGATCGCAATTGTAAATGAGAACTTGTTCTCAACTTGCCTACCTGGGTAAATAAAGGTGAAATATATATTTTTTAAATAGAAAAATCCCCAGCACAAGGTGGACCTGTGTAACCATCATGCTGTTTAATCAGCTTCTGGATATGCCACACCTGTCAGGTGGATGGATTATCTTGGGAAAGGAAAAAAATTCACTAACAGGGATGTAAACACATTTGTGCACCAAACCTGAGAGAAATAAGCTTTTTGTGCATATGTAAAATATCTTGGATCTTTGATATCAGATCAGGAAACATGGGACCAAGACTTTACATGTTGCGTTTATATTTTTTCTCAGTATATAGTTACATAAATTGGCCCACACAGGTAAAGGAAAAGAATTTACACCTCCATTCCCTTGCTCTGTTGCTCTTTCTCCGTAGCTGGAATGTATTATCATATCCCAATTTAGATAATAGACCAAAAATAGATAGACATTGTCCACCGCCCAGTCATTACCATTGTCTGTGTGCTCTACCCCAGGGTCTGACCTGACATAAACACAGATGCTAGCCTCTCTAATCACTGATTCGCAGAATTAAAAAAATCCCACATTTTGGAACAACATCCTGGCTCTGAGTGTGTCATGACATTTTTAGATTCCAAGGACAGTTTATTTCCCCTCTTCCTGGTTTCTATTGTTTTCTAGTGATGCCATTGGTCCTCAGGGAGGAGCACGTTCCATGGTGTTAAGACCAGCTTACAAGTTGTAAAAGGGAAGGACTCCAATTTGATTTTCTGAATCTACAGTAGGCCTTCTTTATAAGCTGTTCACTGTTGCCACGGTATGGCAGAAAGTTAGTAGTTTAATGTTTCAACATGCTGGTTGTAATATGACCGATCTGCAGCATGAAGTAGGAGTCAACATGATACATTTTCCACTAGAAATTGATAGCGTCAAACTATTTTCTGTCGCAATGAGAAAATATTTTTGTGAAAAGAGGTCAGGGGGTAGAATGAGCAGGAGGGAAATTGATTGGTCATCAGGATGGAAAATTACTGACTGACTGAGGTCCTGCCTGGTGGGGTCCTACGCTAAGTCCAGGGAATAAAGTCTGTTGATTGGATAATAAATAATGATTTGGCGTGGCGCTAACCAATGAGAAAACTAAAAGCAGTTGGGTCTTGTGAGCTGGCCGTTTTTCAGCCGCCCCCAAATGTGTTGAACGGGTTTGCTTCAACTGTTAGGCCAGCTAATGGTCGGTAGCTTCTTGAGGACGGGCGGGCAGCTGGATAAGCCGTGCGACAGGCCTGACGTATGTTCTGTCCATGACTTGGATCTCCACTGTTGTCACTTTCCTGTCTGTTCCAGGGATAGCTCGCTTGACAGTTCCAATTTGCCAGAGAACCATAGGAGACAATCCCGACTGCAAGGTCCTCCGTATCCTTGTGCCACTTCTGACGGGCCTGAAGTGCAGTAAGTAGATCCATGTGAAGCAGTGCTAGAAATGGTCGGCTAAACTCTGTCTACCTGGAACCAAAATGTTTCTACCTGGAACCAAAAAGGGTTCTTCAAAGGGTTCTCCTATGGGGACAGCCAAAGAACCATTTTAGGTTCTAGATAGCACTTTTTTTTCTAAAACTGTAGTGAGGAGATTTGCCGCCCCATGAGAGGAGAGTTAGAGGTGATAGGATCTGGATCCGCTATGTCGGGGGACAGATATCACTAGGGCTTGGATTTCCAAGATTCGTTCTATTTCGATTAGGACATTCCTCAGCATCTCTTTGGAGTCTTTCTGTGCGCCGAGGGGTTTTGCAGGGCAGTCTTGATGGACGTAATCTCCCTTCCCCAGCATCCTCCAAAGTGTGGCTCACTTGGTGGGTTGAAGGTGAAGCAAATCTTCTGACTGGACAACTGTTCCTGGAGCTGTGGGTGGAGAGCTGTGAAAGCCTCCTGTAGCTCTCGCTCTCTTCCCTTGATATTTGTTCCTTTTTTTTACATTGGATAAAAGTAGAAACGCAGAGCTACAAAATGGTATGTCATACACTATAGTTGAGGAACAATGGAAAAGTAATTTTTCTTTGAAAGTTGATCAACTTGTAAACTCACTTTTGAGAAAATTTCCTTTGACTATTTTGGTACTTCTATTGGAGAGCCCTTCTTTATCTACACCCATTCAGCATCGTTCACACCCTCTTAAGCTTTGGCCCCACCCATCTCTTTAAGGGTTGATCCGAACGTTCTAACAGCAGTCTAGCACCCAAGCTAACTTGCTAGCTTCTTGCAGACATCGAAGTGAGAGAGAGAACCGCTCACTGAACATTACTCGCCCTAGCAGAGCTGGTTAGGGTTATGTTGTCCAGAGCGTTGGTGACTCCACCTGTGATGTCAGATTGTCCGTTAGTAAATTCAGAGCGCACAGCGGATGCTCTTGCCAATGAGTTTACTGACACTGGCCATATGCAACCAGTGTTGAGCGTTCAGAAATTCATCAGTTATTCTGCGCTCTCTAGCACACTGACGAGATTGCTCTGAAATCGGAGTAGATGGTCAGACTGAATTTATGAATGCACCCGAAATGGTTACTTGCATAGTGGAGTCTTTGTTAAGATGAACCATAATCACAACTCATGACGTTTCTACCCTGCATGAATCTGCAGGTAACTATTATGAGGATTCTGTGTTATGCACTATAGTCCGTTACCATATATGTGATTGGATATTATCTGCTGTTGGCTTGTGTGGATGTATGTATGTGTTTTGCAACATAGCTGACTTGAAACATTGTTAACATTTTCAGGGCCATGGACCTTTCTCATGATGGACAAATACAGAATAACATGAAGACAGGAACTGTGCAATGAGTTGGGGAGGGCACATTCAGAACGTAGTGTTGCGAGAACAAACTGTCTTTTGTTAGATAACAGGAGCCAGGTGCGAGAGAACGGTATCGAGCATGAGCGCATAGATACTCGACACAGCAAGTTACATCTATCAACTTGGAGCGCCCGGGGGCTGGTACCACCTCGTACGAAAACAATCAACGATAGGCTGGGTGAGTCTAAACCACGCCCAGTTTCTACTCTGACAGGCCGGCTCGGAAGCAGGAACTTTTTCTGTCAGGGTATATTTATAATATCTTTGTCAAGAACAAGTCAGTTCTCTGTTTGCCCTGCGAGGTGGGACAGAGAGCCCGTATATACGAAAATTGCATTTACCACTTATTGCTTACCTAATAAAAAATACATAGTATACAATCTGTGACTCATTGTCATATTTATCCTGATACCAGATTCGAATTGACGCAAATCTAACACTAGCCAACCAGGTTCAACGTTAGCTAGCTAACATTAGGCTATAGCTAGCCGAGTAAATGGCTCTTTCTGTCAAAATTAGAAACATGTCATCTCTGATAATGTAGCTAGCCAGACTATCGTTCAAAAGTTTGAGGTCACTTAGAATTGTCTTTGTTTTTGAAAGAAAAACACTTTTTGTCCATTCAAATTGATCAGAAATACAGTGTAGACATTGTTAATGTTGTAAATGACTATTGTAGCTGGAAACAGATGATTTTTTATGGGATATCTACATAGGTGTACAGAGGCCCATTATCAGCAACCATCACTCTCCTGTGATCCAATGGCACGTTGTGTTAGCTAATCCAAGTTTATCATTTTAAGAGGCTAATTGATCTTTAGGAAACCCTTTTGCAATTATGTTAGCACATTATTGATTATAGAAGCAATACAACTTGCCTTCTTTAGACTAGTTGAGTTTCTGGAGTATCTGCATTTGTGGGTTCGATTACAGGCTCAAAATGGCCAGAAACAAAGAACTTTCTTCTGAAACTCGTCAGTCTATTCTTGTTCTGAGAAATTAAGGCTATTCCATGCAGGAAATTGCAGAGAAATTGAAGGACATCAGGATACAAAACTACTATCTAACTGAGGCCCTGCCTGGTGGGGGGTCCTACGCTATAAAGCCCGGGAATAAAGTCTGCTGATTGGCTAATAAATCATGATTGACGTGGCTTTAACCAATCAGAAAACTAAAAGCTGTTGGGTCTTGTGAATAGGAGATAATAAACTGGCTGTTTTTAAAAGTACAGAATATAAGACCTACAACAATTTACTTGACCTCTACCTAGGTGGAAGGGTAGCCTAGTGGTTAGAGCATTGGACTAGTAACTGCAAGGTTTCAAGTTCTAATCCCTGAGCTGACAAGGTTTGTTTGTTTGTTCTTAACTGACTTGCCTAGTTAAATAAAGTTTTAAAAATATATATAGATCTAGACCAACAGGACTTGTAGTGGATTGTACTACTTCGCAAAGGAGAAACATGTAATCCTGTTACAGCAACATTTGAACAGTATCCTAGACTAGCTACTCAACTACAATACATTTTGATTACACTATACTGCAAGGCTGCATTCAACCGCACCGGTGATCCATGCAGTTACAGTTAAATGTTACAGTTAAACAAACCTATAGCTACGTTTTTGTTATTTTGAGCTATTAAAACCCCGTGATGTGAATGTCCGTGCCCCCGTAGAAATCAAATTAGCATAATAAAAAAATCCAAATAAAAGTCTGTAAATTTTTAATTTTTTTGATTTAACCTTTATTTAACCAGGTATGCTAGTTGAGAACAAGTTCTCATTTGCAACTGCGACCTGACCAAGATAAAGCGTAGCAATTCGACACATACAACAACACAGAGTTACACATGGAATAAACAAAATATGCAGTCAATAATACAGTAGAACAAAATAAAACAAAAAGTCTATATACAGTGAGTGCAAATGAGGTAAGTTAAGGAAATAAATAGGCCATGGTGGCGAAGTAATTACAATATAGCAAACACTGGAATGCTAGATCGGCAGAAGATGAATGTGCAAGTAGAGATACTGGGGTGCAAAGGAGCAAAATAAATAAATAAATACCAGTATGGGGATGAGGTAGGAAGATAGATGGGCTGTTTACAGATAGGCTAAGTACAGGTGCAGTGATCTGTAAAATGCTCTGACAGCTGATGCTTAAAGCTAGTGAGGGAGATGTGAGTCTCCAGCTTCAGAGATTTTTGCAATTCGTTCCAGTCATGTGCAGCAGAGAACTGGAAGGAAAGACGACCAAAGGAGGAATTGGCTTTGGGGGTGACCAGTGAGATATACCTGCTGGAGCGTGTGCTACGAGTGGGTGCTGCTATGGTGACCAGTGAGCTGAGATAAGGCGGGGCTTTACCTAGCAGAGACTTATAGATAACCTGTAGCCAGTGGATTTGGCGACGAGTATGAAGCGAGGGCCAACCAGCGAGAGCGTACAGGTCGCAATGGTGGGTAGTGTATGGGGCTTTGGTGACAAAACGGATGGCACTGTGATAGACTGCATCCAGTTTGTTGAGTAGAGTGTTGGAGGCTATTTTATAGATGACATCACCGAAGTCGAGGATCGGTAGAATGGTCAGTTTTACGAGGGTATGTTTGGCAGCATGAGTGAAGGATGCTTTGTTGCGAAATAGGAAGCCGATTCTAGATTTTATTTTGGATTGGAGATGCTTAATTTGAGCCTGGAAGGAGAGTTTACAGCCTAAGTATTTGTAGTTGTCCACGTATTCTAAGTCAGAGCCATCCAGAGTAGTGATGCTGGACGGGTGAGCAGGTGCGGGCAGCGATCGATTGAAAAGCATGCTCTTGTAGGTGAACGTTGGTAGCCAGCTCGCATATCGGAAGAGCCGAATCTATTTATAAAATGTTTTTAAAAATTAAGATATCAATAATCAAAAGATTTAAATGAATAGAATTAACTAATTAAAATTAAAAATTAAAAAATAAATAATATAGGCCAAAATGCTAAAGTGCACACATTCATTCTGACTGTCTGCTCAGACTAACAGCCTCTCCTGTTGTTCCTGTCAATCAGAAACGCAGTGTCAACCAATGAACCAAAGATGCGTGAGGGAGGACCAAGCCAACTCACTCACAGTCACACACTTAGCAGCCAAGGAGAGAGTGGAAAGACAGCTGTGAAAACAACAGCTGGAAATGAGTCGGAAGCACAGTAGCATTTGGATGCATTTTAATAATGTAGACAATGTTACAGCACGGTGTAGAATTTGCCAAAACAAAATCTCTTTGCCAAAACAGGCATTTGGAAATTGCTCCTAAGGATGAACCAGACTTGTGGAGGTCTACAATTTCTTTTCTGAGGTCTTGGCTGATTTCTATTGATTTTCCTATGATGTCAAGCAAAGAGGCACTGAGTCAGAAGGTCGGCCTTGAAATACATCCACAGATACACATTCAATTGACTCAAATTATATAATGACATAATGTTCTGGAATTTTCCAAGCTGTTTAAAGGCACAGTCAACTTAGTGTATGTAAACTTCTCACACTGGAATTGTGATACACTGAATTATAAGTGAAATAATCTGTCTGCAAACAATTGTTGGAAAAATTACTTGTGGCGTGCACAAAGTAGATGTCCTTAACCGACTTGCCAAAACGTTAGTTTTGTGGTTGAAAAACGGTTGAAAAATGAGTTTTAATGACTCCAACCTAAGTATATGTAAACTCCCGACTTCAACTGTAGGTAGGAAGATTTGGAAATGCAGAGATAATGTAGACCAAGATTGTCATGACTTACGCCGAAGTCGGTCCCTCTCTTTGTTCGGGTGGTGTTCGGCGGTCGACGTCACCAACCTTCGAGCCATCGCTGATCCATTTTTCATTTTCCAGTGGTTTTGTCTTGTCTTCCTTCACACCTGGTTCCAATCCCATCAATAACATGTTGTGTATTTAACCCTCATGTCCTTGTCGGAGATTGTTTGATTGTATGTTATGTGCAAGTTATGTGTTGGTGTGCGACGGGTTTTGTACCCACATTTATTATTTTGTATATTTTGTTTTTTGGAGTTTTGTGAGCACTTATTAAATTACTTATTAAGTTCGTTCTCCTGCGCCTGACTTCCCTGCCACCAACACGCACCCATTACAAAGATTGACAATACACTCCAGCACATTAGGTGGCAGCATACATCTTAAATGTTTGTTTACTGACCGCCATTAAATCATAGAAGAAGAAGAACACTAGATCAGGACCAACTCGATTGAAGAAAGCCTCAATTCCAGTCTGTTTGTGCTATCATGCCAAACGTGTACTGCTTGACAATGACAGCAATGGAGCACAGCAGATCTGAGACCAGGCTAGCTATGTGTCAATATTAAAGATGATCTATTATATTGACAAGATAGTCCAGTGGCTGCTCTAACAATGGAAATACGTGTCCTCAAAGATGGATGGTAGGCGGGAGGCGAGATCAGGTGGGAGGGACCATTCTAGCCAGTGAGAGGGCAGATACGCGTGTGAACAACAGGCACAACTCCAATTAGATTTTTTATTTAACTGACCGATACAATGTAGTTTTTTTACAAAGTTGCGGAAAGGCGACTTGCGTCCACTTATATCAGTGCAATCGTAGCAACCTAATGATTACGAAACTTCTATTTGATCAAATAAGCAATTCAATTTTCTGTTGACAAAATTCCACACTCAATTCAATTCAATTCAATTTGCTTTATTGGCATTACATAACAATGTACATATTGCCAAATGCTTATTTTGGATATTTACAATATGAAAAAAAAATGAGAATCGAAATTGTCAACGGGACAACAGTAACAACAATAACCAAAGGTCAAAATAGCCATACATGGAACAATAACAATAAGCATACAGTAGAGTACTTGTGCAGGTTGATTGGTCTGTCAGACACTGTCCCTCAACTTATGGCAGGCAGCAACGTAGCGCGCTGCCAACCCACAGCTCTCTGCGTCCTCCCCCAACAGGACGGGAAGCCTACTCTCATCAGACAGGTCTTGATAACCTTGAATAAGGGTTTCAAATATGGGGAAATGACACTCTCTAATTGTTTTATATTTTTTACATTTTGTCAGGAAATGCAGCTCTGTCTCAGGTTCTGCTGCTGTGCAGTGGGTGCACAGCCTTAAATGGGTAGACACAGGAAAACCTGGCTCCCTGTGTCTACCCTTCTCGATGGCAAGGCTGTGCTCACTGAACCTGTACTTTGTTAAGGTTTTCCCAAGGTTTTGATCAATAACCATGGTCAAATAGTTAGCCATGGTGTACTGTCGATTTAGGGCCAGATAGCACTGCATTCTGCTCTGTGTTTGTGCTTGTGTTTCCCAATAAGCAATGTAGTTTTGTTTTGACTGTGTTGTAATTTGGTTTATTCTGATTGATTGGATGTTCTGGTCCTGAGGCCTCAGTGTGTTAGTAGAACAGGCTTGTGAACTCAGCCCCAGGACCAGCTGGATGCTCAGTTCTTGGCATTGCAGGGCTTGGTGTCACATTTACATTACATTTACATTTAAGTCATTTAGCAGACGCTCTGTCACGACTCCTACCGAAGGTAGTTCCCCTTCCTGCTCGGGTGGCGCTCGGCGGTCGTCGTCACCGGCCTACTAGCTGCTACTGATCCCTTTTCCCCTTTTCTGTTTATTGGTTTCACCTGTGTTTCTTTTAGGCTGATTGGTTGGGCTTTATTTACCAGGCCCGCCTGCTGGTTTTGCGGGATTGTTCGATGTTCGTGTGTACACGTCTGTGTGTCACGGTTTTCCCATGTGCTTGTTTTTTTTGCTGGACTGTTGAAGTCCCCCGTGTTTGGGGCATTTGTTTTGGTTGGCGTATGTTCACCGTTGTTGTGCATTAAAAGTTACCACTACCCTGAACTCTCTGCTTCCTGCGCCTGACTTCTCACCCACTACGCCCCGGGCGTTACAGAATACCGCACCGCCAATATGGAGTCAGCAGGAGCAGCTGCCAACCCCCTCCCATCGATGGAGGAACGTGTCCTTCATCATACCACCGTCCTCCATCGGATAGGATTGGCGATGGACCAGATGATGGAGAGGATGGACCGATGGGAGAGGAGTGGTCTCCTCTCTGCACCTTCAGTTCCTCCATCGCTGGATCCACCTTCTCCTCCCTCCTCCTCCGGCTCCGGCGCTCTCCGTCTTGCGCTCCCGAGGGATTATGATGGAGCGGAGGCTGGGTGTCAGGGGTTCTTGCTCCAACTTGAACTGTACCTGGTTACCGTGAGGCCCACTCCCTCGGGAGCGTAGAGGGTTAGTGTCCTCGTTTCCTGCCTGACGGGTCATGCTCTGGAGTGGGCAAACGCGGTCTGGAATGGTCAAGACTCGACAAAGGAGCACTACCCAGAAGAGCGACTGTTCCATCTTAGGCAGGAGAAGAGGGGCGTATAGGATTACGCGATGGAGTTCCGGACCTTGGCAGCTGGGGCTGGGTAGAACGACAGGGCCCTGATAGACCACTACCGGTGTAGTCTCCGGGAGGACGTCCACAGGGAGCTAGCGTGTCGGGACATCGAACTCATAGACAAGTCTATCCGGCTGGACAATCTGCTGGCTGCCCACGGGCGTTCGGAGAGGGTCCTGTTCGTACCACCACGTAGCATTCCCGCTCCCATTCCTATAGAGTTAGGGGGGGGCCGTGCCGAGGGGTACCGTAGGAGGTGGCTCCCCCTGCACCAGCTGTGGTCGGAGAGGACACACGGCCTATCGGTGCTGGGGGGGCCCGTCTGGGAGTCGAGAGGGCAGGCGGAACATTTCTCGGTCACCCCAGGTGAGTCAGCACCAAACTCACCCAGAACCCCCTGTTGGTCACATGTTTGTCTTGATTTTGTTACTTGTTTTTTTTCCCCTCTTCCCAGCATAAGGCGCTAGTCGATTCAGGCGCAGCTGGGAATGTTATGGATCGCGGACTCGCCATCAAACTGGGTGTTCCGCTAGTGCCGATAGATTCTCCCTTCCCCGTGCACTCCCTAGATAGCCGGCCATTAGGGTCAGGGTCCTAAGATTCCGTGGAGACAGGAGGTTCTCCAGGGCTGGTCAGAGGAGTGTTCAGGAAGGTGTATGGGAGTTTGCCCTGTCGGTTGAGAGTCCAGACCAGGGTTCCACTGTGCGCATCCCCCCTGAATATGCCGATTTGGCAATCGCTTTCAGAAAGAAGAGAGCGACTAAATTACCACCTCATTGACAGGGGGATTGTGCGATAAATCTCCAGGTAAACGCTACGCTTCCCAAGAGTCACGTGTTCCCATTATCACAGGAGGAGACGTTGGCTATGGAGACATATGTCACGGAATCTCTGGGGCAGGGGTACATTCGGCCCTCCATCCAACGAGTTTCTTTTTTGTGAAGAAAAAGGAGGGAGGTCTGCGTCCGTGCATTGATTATAAAGGTCTAATTGCCATCACAGTGGGGTTTAGTTACCCACTACCTCTCATCGCTACGGCGGTGGAATAATTTTACGGAGCACAGCTTTTCACAAAACTGGACCTCAGGAGGGCGTATAGTCTGGTGGGTATTCAGGATGGAGACGAGTGGAAAACCGCGTTTAGTACCACATCGGGCCACTATGAATACCTCGTCATGCCGTATGGGTTAAAGAATGCTCTGGCCATCTTTCAATCCTTTGTAGACGAAATTCTCAGGGACCTGCACGGGCAGGGCGTGGTTGTCTATATCGATGACATTCTGATCTATTCCACCACCCACGCCGCGATTGTGTCTCTGGTGCGCAAGGTGCTTGATAGACTGCTGGAGCATGACCTATACGTCAAGGCTGAGAAGTGTGTGTTCTCCAAACGAGCCGTCTCCTTCCTGGGTTATCGCATTTCCACCTCGGGGGTGGTGATGGAGTGTGACCGCATTAAGCCCGTGCGAAATTGTCTGACTCCTACCACGGTGAAGGAGGTGCAGCGGTTCTTGGGGTTTGCCAATTACTACCGGAGGTTTATCCGGGGTTTTGGCCAGGTACCGGCCCCCATTACCTCACTGGTGAAGGGGGCGCCGGTTTCTTTTGCGGTGGTCGGCAGAGGCGGACAGAGCCTTCAATAGGTTGAAGGCGCTGTTCACGGGTGCACACGCATTGGTGCACCCGGACCCCTCTCCAGCATTCATAGTGGAGGTGGACGCGTCAGAGGTTGGGGTGGGTACCGTGCTATCGGGTACGCTCGGGTACGCCACCAAAACTCCGCCCCTGCGCTTTCTTTTCGAGGAAGCTCAGTCCGGCAGAGCGTAACTATGATGTGGGGGACCGGGAGTTGTTCGCGGTGGTAAAGGCCCTGAGGGTGTGGAGACACTGGCTTGAGGGAGCTAAGCACCTTTTTCTCATCTGGGCTGACCACCAGAATCTGGAGTATATCCGGGCAGCTAGGAGACTGAATCCGCGTCAGGCAAGGTGGGCCATGTTCTTCACCCGATTCAGGTTCACTCTGTCTTATAGACCAGGCTCCCTGAACACAAAGGCCGACGCGCTGTCCCGTTTCTATGACACGGAGGATCGGTACACCGAGCCTACTTGCATCCTTCCAGCCTCGAGGCTGGTGGCACCAGTGGTATGGGAGGTGGACTCGGACATCGAGTGGGCGTTACTGGCGGAACCTGCACCTCCTCAGTGTCCGGCTGGGCGTAATTACGTGCTGCTTGGTGTTCGGGACAAACTGATTCAGTGGGCTCACACCCTACTCTCCTCAGGTCATCCTGGGGTGGCGAGGACAGTGCGGGGCCTCCGGGGGAAGTATTGGTGGCCCACCTTGGCTAGGAACGTTAGGTTTTATGTCTCTTCCTGTTCGGCGTGTTGCTGGACTGTTTAAGTCCCTGTGTTTGGGACATTTGTTTTGGTTGGTGTATGTTCACCGTTGTTGTGCATTAAAAGTTAGCACTACCCTGAACTCTCTGCTTCCTGCGCTTGACTTCTCACCCACTATACCCCGGGCGCTACACTTGGTAATGATATTTCAATTAAGTTTCCAAAACTTAATTGCTCTTTTTGAGTTTTTATTATTAGTGGATATTGGCCTAATTCTGCCCTGCATGCATTGTTTGTAGTCTTCCTCTGGACATGTAGGAGAATCTTACAGAACTCTGCATGCAGGGTTTCAATGGGGTATTTGTCCCGTTTGATGAAATCTTGTTTTGCAAGTGGACCCCACACCTCGCTGCCATAAAGTGCAATTGGTTCAATGACATATTCAATTAGTTTTAGCCAAATTGTAATAGGTATTTCAATTTGAATTAGATTTTTAATAGCGTAGAATGCCATGCATGCTTTCTCTCTCAGTTCATTCATTGCCTCATTAAGGTGTCCAGTTGAGCTTATTTTTAAACCTAAGTAATTGTAGTGTGTGCAGTACTCTATATATTTTGTACCAATTGAGGACTTTGTTCTAGTTCCCTGAGATCTGGATCTTCTGGGGTTTACTGCCAGGACCCAGGTCTGTCCTTACTGCTCATTCAGGTCCAGGCTCTGCTGTAGGCCATGTGCTGTGGGTGACAGCAGGCATAGGTCATCTGCGAAGAGTAGGCATTTAACTTTTGAGTTGTGGAGACTAACACCAGGGGCTGAGGATTTTTCTAGAATAGTGGCCAATTCGTTGATGTAAATATTGAAGAGTGCAGGGCTCAGGTTGCAATCCTGACGAAGGCCCCGCCCCTGGTTAAAGAATTCTGTTCTTTTCTTGCCAATTTTAATGCTGCATGTATTGCCAGTATACATTGATTTAATTATGTCATATGTCTTACCCCCTACACCACTTTCAATAACTTTGTAGAACAGTCCTGTATGCCAAATAGAATCAAATGCTTTTTGGAAGTTGATAAAGCAAGCGTATATTTTGGTATTATTTTGGTGGACATGTTTATCTATCAGGGTGTATAGGGTGTAAATATGATCAGTCGTGTGATGTTTTGGTATAAATCCAATTTGGCTTTTACTCAGGACATTGTGCCTATTAAGGAAGTTTAGAACTCTTACATTTATCATACTACAGAAAACCTTCCCCAGGTTACTGTTCACACAGATGCCTCTGTAATTGTTAGGGTCAAATTTGTCTCCATCCTTAAAGATTGGGGGTATGAGTCCTTGAATCCAGATTTCAGGGAAATAACCTACACTCTGGATCAAATTAAATAGTTTTAATATAGCCAATTGAAATTTTGCACTAGTGAGTTTGAGCATCTCATTTAGGATGCCATCAGGTCCACATGATGTTTTAAATTTGAGGACCTGAGGTTTCTTATAGAGCTCCTGGTCAGTAATTGGGGAGACCAATGGATTTTGATTGTCCTTTATAGCTTTTTCTAATCCATTCAACTTCTCATGAATTTGCAGTTGTTCTGTGTTTGTGTCAATCTGAACAGTGTTGTAGAGTGTTTAAAATGGGTTGTCCATATGTCACCATTTTGTATCGCCAATTCCTCTTGTTTCAACTTTTTTAGTTTTTACCAATTTTGCCAAAGTTGTTTGCGTTTATGGACTCCTTAATTAGTGTCAGCTGCTTGCTGTTGCACTATGCTTTTTTGGTTCTGAGTGTTTGTTTATAAAGTTTTAAAGTCTCACAGTAATGAAGGTGTAATTCACCATTATTTGGGTCTCTGTGCTTTTGGTTGGATAGTGTTTTAAGTTTTTTCCTTATAATTTTACAATTTGCATCAAACCAGTTGTCATCTGTGATCTTTTTTATCCATTTCAATTGTACTTCTTTGCCATTTGCCTGAATATATAGTTGATGTTTTTTACTGCCAGATTGATGAGAGAGAAGGGGTCAATGTCTGTAATCATATAGTCTACAGTGCTGTGGCCAAGAGGTGAGCAGTAGGTGGATCTCCCCAAAGAGTCCCCGTAACCTACCATTGACAAAGTATAGACCCAGGTTTCTACAGAGCTGCAACAGATCCCTTCCGTTTTTGTTGACGGTGCTGTCACTGTTGTTTCTATGGGGGAGATTAAGACAGTTAGAAACAGTATTGCCTGTAATAAAGCTGTCCCCTCGTGTGCTCGTTAGATAAGGTCGTGTTCTTGTGCGCGCATTTGTGTCCCCACAAAAAAAACAAAAAAAAAACAAGCAGTAATAGCGGAGACAGGCGCACACATTTTCTTCAGAATATTGAAGTTATGCAAAAGTGACCAGATTTGTCTATTTTACAAGTAAACATTATATTTCAATATAACTAGACATGCAATAATAATGAAATTATATTTTACTATATTATTGACAATCGATTGTTTTAAAATGTTGATTGATAGAACTTTTATTTTGAAAAAGCGTTCTACGGGAAGTGAGAAGGAAAATCCAGTAGGATTCACGGCTGTTAGGGATTTTTCTTCAATTCAATTCGAAGCTGCAGTGCCTCAAGAAAAACAATAGGATATTGCTAGCAAATAAAACCAGACCATTGCCATGTCTGAGACATACGGTAAGAAATCTTGATCAGTCAGGTCGCGTTACACAATAGATAGCCAGATATGATGGAGCAGGTGTATTGTAATGCCATCAAAACAAATAGACTATGTGCTATGCTTTCATGTTTACTCGTTGTTGGGGGTATAGCTAGCTAACATTAGCTAGCTGGCTAACTTTAGTTTCGCTAGATCGCTTGCATCTCCGTCAAATGTCATCATTAATTGGTTTCTTAGCTAGCTATCTAGAAAGCCATCTGAATATCAGACAACTAGCAAAGTTAGCTAGCTAAATGTCGACGCAAATGTAACGTTCTGCATGAAGCAATAACATAGTTTCTGTTCTGCAAGTAGTGCGCCTGTTACTTAACTAACGTTAGCCAGCTTTCTATCCAACTAGCCTAAGAATACGCATTCTCTAATGATTAAAATGAACTTTGTTTGTTTTTCCTCTTCTAGATTTTCTGTTCAAATTCCTAGTGATTGGAAATGCAGGAACTGGAAAATCATGTCTTCTTCACCAGTTTATTGAGAAGAGATGTAAGTTATGTCCAATTGATTGTTTTGACATGTATTTTCTATCTAGCTATGACTTGTAGTTTATTTTAGGGACAGGCTACAATTCATGATTAACTTAACTTTGAATGCAGGCATTGTTGTGATCTAGCTGTGTGTTGTGGAATGATTTCATTTAAATCACAGTCAAAGACGATTCGAATCACACCATTGGAGTGGAGTTTGGCTCAAAGATAATCAACGTGGTAAACAAATATGTCAAACTCCAAATCTGGGACACTGCGGGACAAGAGAGATTCAGGTACTGTACAGTATGTGAGAGCATTTCACATACTTACTCCTGCTGTGGCAGGGCATTAGACTTTTTTTCTCAAACCAGCTTGGACTGTTTCATGCGTGCCCATCTCCAGCTGATCATTAGAGAACTTGTGCCAGATCCTTAGAACAGCAAGTAAAATGAATCATGGCCAGCTGTTGTGGGGGAGTTAATAATGTGTAGCGCAGCTAAAATTCTGAAACTAAAACTATTACTGCTCCCGAGTGGCGTGGCGGTCTGGGGCACTGCATCTCAGTGCTTGAGGCGTCACTACAGACACCCTGGTTCGGATCCAGGCTGTGTTACAACTGGCTGTGATTGGGAGTCCCATAGGGCGGTGCACAATTGGCCCAGCGTCATCCGGGTTTGGCGGGTGCAGGCCGTCATTGTAAATAATAATTTGTTCTTAACTGACTTGCCTAGTTATATAAAGGTTACTGAGCACCTTGAGCATTTTGTTTTGCACATTGACCAACTCCTTATCCAGCTTGGATGGCACTAAATGATTTTATGTATAGCTAACTATAGATGTAGGAGATGGAGAATGTCAATTTAATAAATGTAATTAGGATGTGTAAAATGTTTATTTATGCACTTGTGTATTTTCAACTGATGTTACAATTGCTTTCCTCTCCCAGGTCTGTTACACGGAGTTACTACAGAGGCGCTGCTGGAGCCCTGCTTGTATATGACATCACCAGGTAGGCTAATTTACCTACTCATAGGTGATCAGGAGAGTTGAGGAGAAATAATCCTTGCCTTATTATGGGTGGACCTTCAAGGGGTATGTTGTTTTAATAAAACACAAATCTTTCTAAAAGACAAATGTTGAATGTAGTACGTTTCAAAGGGACCTAGATATGATATGACTCATTGGTTGCACAGTGGCTCCCGATTGACTGTTTTGGAAAACACTGCTCGAACCTTCCTAAAGCCTACTGGGATTTTAGTGAACCACCAAGTCTGATTTGTATGTCTCCACTGCTCTCCCTCTCGCTCCATTGACATGATCATCCTCAGCCGGGAAACCTACAATGCCCTGACCAACTGGCTGACAGATGCCAGGATGCTGGCCAGCCAAAATATTGTCATCATCCTGTGTGGTAACAAGAAGGACTTGGACACAGACCGGGAGGTTACCTTCCTGGAGGCGTCTCGCTTTGCTCAGGAAAATGGTGCGTTTAGTATGAATGATGATCCCTTTACAGCTGAATTCCAAACTGCTCCCTGTGTCAAGCGCCTCAGACTGGGAGTGCAGATCCTCTATGTAGTCTAAAAAACGGCAAAACCGATCATAGATCAGCACTCCCACTCTGAGAAGCTTGATGTATATGGACCCAAATCTACCCTCTGATGCAGACCTGAAATCCTAATTTCTGATTGTTGCACTGCGTATACTCCACTAGAGGTCACTGTAGGACAAATCACTGGTGTGAACTATTGCCCACAAAACCGTTGCAATTCTTGTCCTCCACAGCTAAATGCTGACTAATTATCTTGTGTTCAAATGTTATCAACATTGATGATAATCATTGTTATTATTGTGTCCTGCTGTCTTGTCTGTTTCAGAGCTTATGTTTCTGGAGACAAGTGCTCTGACAGGGGAGAATGTAGAGGAGGCCTTTGTGCAGTGTGCCAGGAAAATCCTCAACAAGATAGAGTCAGGTATCTCTGCATTCAGTATCTTCTCACCTTAACCAACAGCAATGAAATCGTAGTTTACCAACTGAACTCTACTGTTTCAGCTCAGGGGCTTCTCCCTCTCACCATTTTTTTCTCTCTCTATTTCTCTGTCTCTCTCTCTCTCTCTCTCTGTGTTCTCTTCCAGGAGAATTGGACCCGGAGAGGATGGGATCAGGGATCCAGTACGGAGACGCCGCGCTACGCCAGCTGCGCTCCCCTCGCAGGGGACAGGCCGAGAGCGCTCAGGAATGTGGCTGTTAGTGAACACGCTCAGTATGCCCAGGACCAAGGTGAGACTCCTCCCCCTCAGTGCTGCCTACTGCATAGGATTCTGCTCTGTGACTTATCCTTGTGTTATCACACTAGTAACTTAATTAATAGCTCCGTTTAGTGACATCCAAAATGCTCCCTCTCAAAATAGCAGGCAGAAATACAGCTGTAGATGCTGCTTTTCACATTCACATGTTATGTAAGAGGCAATTCAAAATCCTCTCTATTTTACAGTTGACTGTGTTGCATTGCATGTAGCAGGTAAAGCATTCATTTGCCATTTTGAGAAGCCCCTCCATGAGCTTTAAAGATTCGGCCTTAATGCACCAAATGCTGAAACGTGGCTCGTTTTATCGGCATTATTGGTGTCAGAATCATCACATGACCCCCTTGGCGATGGGGTGTTTGAACCCTGGCTGGGCCAATTATCTGTGCCCATAACTACTTTCTTTACCCCTCTCAAATTTTGGTACTTACATATGTCCTGTCAAAACAAACAATCAGAACTAAAATAAAAGATTATCACAATGCGGATCCATGTTCTTCTCAAATGGTTTCCGTGAAGTGGTTTGTAATGATTTTTTTTCTATAGCTACAAGGTGATCTCTGATGCTACTTTCACCAGTATCATCATACTGAATTTAGGGTAAAGTTAATGCCTGTGTCCCAAATGTAACTCCCAATTCTGTTGTACTGTATCTCCCCCTTGAGTCGGTGGGTGGGTGTGTGTGGTTGGATAGGGTCCAGGGGGCTATTTTTAGGGATCTCACAGAGAGGAAGGAGCCACCTTTGGCTATTTCTGTCCTCCAGCTCCCAAGTGCCTGATGTGTCGATGATACAGAAAACCATAGCCACCCAAAATGACTCCGCCTCTTCAGTGAGAGGGGAAGCTAAAGGGGCTCAACAGTTTTAGAATGATCAAATGACCCTGCTTAGAAGCTGTGTGGATGTGGCTCCACACAACTGTTATCAATACAGTTTTCTATCTGGGCAGATACATTTACCTGAGAATTTTTTTGGTATTGTAGTGTTTTGCAAAAAAATGCTAGGCATAAATAGAGGGGTACTATGTCTACAAAAATAAAAGATCAATTAATTTGTAAATTACAGTGTAGAGTTGAGTACATGGCAAATATTGCCAGCACGCAATTGTAACAAAATGTAACTATTAACCTCACGTTGACACAGGTTTCTTAGCTAAAGGGGCTAATTTACAAGATCCCCACACATTTCTGTGTGTGTATGGTTTCAAACCTCTCTCTGTTATTGTTTTCAGGCAGGTTGGTGAAGACTTCGAGGAAAGATGAGATGTAGGGAACATGATACAGGGCTCATAATGGTGGAGCGACTCTTCTCTGACCTTTTATCTTCCAAACTTCTGGATGTTCCGTCAGAGACCCACAGAGAGTCCTGGATTCCTGGCCCTACTCTGGACTGCTGAGCTTGTTCCTAGGCCCCTCAGACACAGGCAGGGAGTCCCGTTTCATCTTACTCAAGCCCTTTAATCATCTGGGCTGTATTCATAAAGCGTCTCAGAGTATGTTTGCTGATATGATTTGTTTTTCCTTTTATATAATAATGAACAAGATAACAGGGAACCCAAATCCTAGATCAGCACACCTAGTCTGAGATGCTATATGATAATGGGACCTGACATCTTACTTTCACCCCTGTTCTTCTGCCCTATGCTACCCATAGCATATTGCATTATGTACAGTGTTATCTGTATAAAGAACACATCATATAGTCCCTCAAAGCAGTGGTTCCCAAACTGTGGGGCGCGTCCCTGTCGGAAGGGGAGTTGCAGCGATGGGACAAGACTGTGACGACCAATTGGATATCACGAAAATTGGGGTGAAAAAATGTCCAGATCAACTTGCCCAAGTTTTTTTAGCTATATTTTTTAGCCCACTGATATTGTTGTAATGTTTGAGTCACTCAGATATCACATGAACACACAAGACATGGCGGAATGTGTAGAATTGCAGGAAATTAGCTTTAAAACTGCCAACAAGGGATGTGAACAGTTCCTGTCATGGACAATGCTTGTGCCCATAGAAATAGACGGATGTTCCCCAGTGATGGAAGGGGGGGGGGGGGGCTGAGTGAGTTTGGGAACCACTGCCTCAAAGCATATTTTATGGACTGAATATCAGAATTTAATTATTAGCTGAAGAATAATCTGTCAATTATGTCATGTTATAGTGAGAATTATCAATCGGCACTGTCTCACGCCTGCTGGTTTCATTGACCCGTTGTTTGGGTTGTTCTTTGTGTTGATATTATTAGTTGTTGTTTTTCCCTCCCTAATTGTTATGAGTCATGTCATGCTTTTTTAATTTATTCTCAATGATATAGAAGCTCTTTTTAAAATAAAGTATTCAAAATGTATGTTTGTATATTGTTCTAAGGTGATTCCTCTTTGTTGTCATCTTTATTACTTAAGTGTGTAATATCCATTTAGAATACTTGGTAAATTGTTGTTATACCTGTAGTAACTTTCTAATAATTATTCATAGCTGTGTAATAGTATATTTCTGGAGTTGTGTAGGTTTTTTTATTACACAGGTGGATAAACTGGGTCACAAGCTGGCTGCACGGTGAGCTACTTCCCTTTTGACACCTTGCACCAAAGTTCATATGATTGATGACAGTCATTTAATTCAATAACCATTTTCCTAATGCAGATTAGTGGGCTTTTCAGTGCACTTTGGCTGTGTTTAGAAAGGCAGCCCAAATCTGATATTTTTTTTTATTATTGGTCATTTGACAAATCAGATCAGCTCTGAAAAAGACCAATTAGTGGGAAGAATTTCAGAATTGGGCTGCCTGTGTGAAATGGCAGGCTCCAGAATGTTATTGTGTCTGTCTGCTTAGATTGACCATTTGCAAGAGCAAGATTGCTGTGTCCTATTAATATAGTTCCTGAGACCTAAAACTAACCCAGGTTCGATGCGACTGAAGAAAATAACCTACAATGCCACCATTGTGTTGAGATGACTGACAGCAAATCCACTGATCCCCTCCTCTGGGTAGGACCAAGTTCTACAGTATTTTGAAGATTGATGTTTTCAATGGGGAGAAAAGGCAATGCCAGCTACAGTTCTGAAATTGCCCATCAGTCCTCCATTATGGTACTGTATGTCCTCTTCCCTCATGTCCCATTTGTTACATTTCAGAGTAGTACAGTATGGCATTTATCTGTATTTTTGTTTAATGACACGCTCCAGCAGATTTTATTTTGAAGAATATTTGTCATGCTGATAAATTTATGTGTATCCAGGTGAAATGCCTTTCAATCTCATTACTATAGTAGATATTTACTGGCATGTGTTTTGACAGGTAAATCAATCAAATAAGTAAAACGATTTAGTAAAAAGTAGTTTATAAATTTTGTTAAGCCTAGCACACAATGTCAAAATACTTGTACATCACATTGCAATGTGATACCTGTATCGGCTCCGTTTGAATGTGTAAAAGCTTAAACATTTAATCATACAAAATAGTGATATTTTTTTATCAGTTGGAGCTGGATATTTGCTCCCTCCACAGAAGTCTACCACTCATTTTGACTGAGATCCACAACTCAACTTTTTTTCTAAATTATATTGAACAAAAATATAAACACAACATGTAAAGTGTTGGTCCCATTTTGTGAACAAATTTTAAAAAATACATCCCTGTTAGTGAGCATTTCTCATTTGCCAGATAATCCATCCACCTGACAGGTGTGGCATATCAAGAAGCTGATTAAACTTTATGATTATTACACAGGTGCACATTGTGCTGGGTACAATGAAAGCCCACTCTAAAATGTGCATTTTTGTCACGCAACACAATGCCACAGATGTCTCAAGTTTTGAGGGAGCATGCAGTTGGCTTGCTGACTGCAAGAATGTCCACCAGAGCTGTTGCCAGAGAATTGAATGTTCATTTTTCTACCATAAGTCACCTCCAACGTAATTTTAGAGAATTTGGCAGTACGTCCAACCGGCCTCACAACCGTAGACCATGTGTAACGACGCCAGCCCAGCCCAGGACCTCCACATCCGTCTTCTTCACCTGTGGGATCATCTGACACCAGCCCCCCGGTCAGCTGATGAAACTGAGGAGTATTTCTGTCTGTAATAAAGCCCTTTTTATGGGGAGAAACTCATTCTGTTTGGCTGGGCCTGGCTCCCCAGTGGGTGGGCCTATGCCCTCCCAGGCCAACCCATAGCTGTGCCCCTTCCCAGTTATGTGAACTCCATAGATTAGGCATAATGAATACTTCACGTGACTGCTTTTCTTATATGAACTGTATCTCGTTTAAATTGTTGCATGTTGCTTTTCTATTTTTGTTCATTACAGTTTCACATTAACATATTTCACTATAGCACCGACAAGCCATTACACTGACATGAAGATGTTCCATAGCTTTTAATGAATAAAGGCCTTAATGTTATGACTGAAGTGAAATTGTTATTGTGCCATACTTCACAATAACACCATTTTGTGTACTACAGCTTACTTTCACATGTCAGTGAATATATTGTTATCTGAAGCTGGTAGATTATTACAATTAATGCACACATCCCATGGCTATGATCACTGTAAGCATTGGCCTGGTTGCAGCTATTTGAATCAGAATATTGCACTGTCAACAATGGTTTAAAAAGAAGTACAAGTTATCTACAACTTATTGCATCTATTTATTGCTAATTATTTAACCTTTGTGTGGTGTTTTCAATGTAAACATTTTCAATGTTTACTGAAAGAAAAATGATACAATTATTTATTTTTTCAAACTGAGATTCATTGACCTTGGCTCATTTTCTGTGAAAAACATGCAAAATAACACATTTTCATTGAGTGCACACTGTACACTCCGTACATGTTTATATCACACGTGGGCTCCCGAGTAGCGCAGGGGTCTAAGGCACTGCATCTCAGTGCAAGAGGCGTCATTACAGTCCCTAGTTCATATCCAGGCTGTATCACATCTGGCCGTGATTGTGAGTCCCGTAGGGCGGCGCACAATTGGCCCAGCGTCGTCTGGGTTTGGCCGGGCCAGGCCGTCATTGTAAATAAGAATTTGTTCTTAACTGACTTGCCGAGATAAATAAATAAATTTGGTATTCGGGTCCACTGGACCAGAGGGTAATAAAAGTGTGTGTGTGAAAACAAGTAAAAATTAAACAAAAAGGTTTGCTCTGTGCTTTCACTCTGTCTTCCTTCTCCCTCGGCCTGCTGTTTCAACATAAGCATGGAGACAGACAGGTTATTGGTGCTGTCTGTCTTCCGCGTTTCTCGCAAGTTTTAGCGTGTGAAACAACACAATGTGCTTTTTTCCCCACACTACGCCAGCCAGTTGCAAATTGGGGACACAACAAATAAATAGCTTTGCATGTGTAGCTCCTTACCACAATCAATCAGTATGGAAAAATATTCTCTGCTCAGAGGGCCTTAATTTTGCAGAGAGAGAATCTAGCGTGGAAGGAATGTCTTCCACTTTGGAGGTGAATACTTTACTTAATATGAAGATGTCAATTCTGTCAACATGTCAATTCTGAGTCTGACAGTGAGTTGGAAGAAGAGGATGTGATTGACCCTCAGCCAGCCTGTCAGCAACCAGCTCATCAGCAGCCTGCAGGTGAGCTGGTCTTCTTGTCCAAGGAATGAGGATGCAACCAGGGCCGATGCGGACAGCGGGTGACTCTTGTACAGGACATAAAGTCTTCTTTTGAACTGTTCATCCCAGACACCAACCAGAACATCATTCTGGACTGTACTAATTTGTAGGGATGGTGTATTTTTGGAGAGAGTTGGTAGGAGATAGATCAAACTCATTTACATGCATACTTTGGGTTTCTTTCCTTGCTGGTGTTTTCAGATCCAATGGGGAATCCACAGAATCGCTGTGGGATGCAGAAACTGGCAGAGAACTTTTCCATACAACTTTTCCGTTCCACACTATTTCCAGGATTATCCACTTCGATAACCGAGACACCAGAACTGTGGCAGAGAGACAAGCTAGCTGCAGTCAGGTCATTGTGGGATATCTCCCGTCTGTCCTGGGCCGCCGGAGTCTCCCGTCTGTCCTGGGCCGCCGGAGTCTCCCGCCTGTCCTGGGCCGCCGGAGTCTCCCGCCTGTCCTGAGCCGCCGGAGTCTCCCGTCCATTCGGGACCCGTGGCTAGGGTCCCCAGTCCGAGGTCGGCAGCGAGGGCCGCCGCTTATAAGAGGCCAAGGGGGCGGTTGAGGAGGTGGACAAAAACTGTGGTGAAGTGGTGTCCACGTCCTGCACCAGAGCCGCCACCGCGGACAGACGCCCACCCAGACCCTCCCCTATAGGTTCAGGTTTTGCGGCCACACCTTTGAGTCCGCACCTTTGGGGGTGTACTGTCACGTTCTGACCATAGTTCTATTATTTTATTATTTGTTTTAGTATGGTCAGGGCGTGAGTTGGGGTGGGCAGTCTATGTTTGTTTTTCTATGTTGTTTTTTGTGTTCGGCCTAGTATGGTTCTCAATCAGAGGCAGGTGTCGTTAGTTGTCTCTGATTGAGAATCATACTTAGGTAGCCTGGGTTTCCCTTTTGGATTGTGGGTGTATGTTTCCGTGTGAGTCTTTGGGCCACACGGTACTGTCTCGGTTTTTGTTTTGTTCACATCGTTTATTGTTTTGTATTTCAGTGTTCAGTTCGTTTTGAATAAATCATCATGAACACTTACCACGCTGCGCTTTGGTCCGATCCTTCTTCCACCTCTGAATGCCGTTACAACCAGGCAGTATCAGATAGATGACCTACACATAGAGATACAGAGGGGCGCAGTTTCGCTTGCTCGGATGCTTTCTCCTGTGAGAAACGTTCAGCCTCTTGAAGGAACATTTTGAAACACTGAGAGACAAAATATATATTATTTAAAGCAATTATTGGTCTGTTTTTGGGGAATCCTGCCTTCCCGTGGCATCCATGAATACCCACCACTGGAGATTTCAAAATATTTAAAACCACGAGTAGAGAGACTGTCTATGAATACAGCAAAGGGCTGCTGTTTTTATGACTAAGTTCAGGTTGAAGTTCTTACTCAGCACTTTGTATTCAACACTTTTATAAGTCATAAAATGCGCGTTCTTCCTATTTCAACTCAGCGCTACAACAACTCCAGCAGTAATGAATGAGTAGGAAAGTGTATCTATAGACTTGCGTTGTTATTATTTAGCGGCTTGGGTATTTTTTAATATCGAGGAATATTTAACTCTAACGTGAAATGCTTACTTCCAGCCATTAAATCAACAATGCTGAGCTTTTTTGTACGTATGTAACAAAATATTTGCTACATTTGTACATTTAATATAAAAAGTAACAAAATTAAATTAAAATAACGAGGCTATATACAGGGGGTACCGGTATTAAGTCAACGTGCGCATGTACAGGTTTAATCGAGGTAATACTGTATGTACTGTACATGTAGGTCAGGGTAAAGTGACTATGCATAGATAATTAACAGTGGGTAGCAGCAGTGTAAAAAAGGGGGTCAATGCAAATTGCCAACCCAGGAAGTCTGTGTTTCAGACATAAGGAAGTGGATGGTGGCAAATGTTTTACTTTTAAACTAGGACATAACAAATAATCTAGTTCTAGAAACAGAGGCCTACTGTTTCATCTCACAATTAATCTTGATGGTTGTACAGTCATCTCAAATAAATCTGTGAAGGACCTCGGCATTACTCTGGACCCTGATCTCTCTTCTGACAAAAATATCAATAATATTTCAAGGTGAGCTTTTTTCCATCTTCGTAACATTGCAAAAATCTGAAACTTTTTGTCCAAAAATGGATAAAAACTAATCCATGCTTTTGTCACTTCTAGATTAGACTATGACAATGCTCTACTCTCCGGCTACCCAGATAAAGCACTAAATAAACATCAGTTAGTGCTAAATACGGTTTCTAGAATCTTGACTCGAACCAAAAATAGTGACCATAGTGACCAAAAATCATATTACTCCAGTGCTAGCCTATACTCTGGCTTCCTGTTATTAAGGCTCCCCTCTCTCCACTGGGAGTCTCTGCCTCTGATCCTATTTACTCACTGGGCTGTCACTGGCTTACTTGTGCTCTTCCATGCCGCCCCTAAGAGGGGTGCGTCATGTGGTGCCAGGATTTTTTGCACTATACTCGACTTGAGTTGGTTTAGTCACTGACATGATCACCCTGTCCGGTCTTGCACCCCCTCAGGTTTGTGAGGTAGAGGAGATCTTCATTAGCTTTACTCAGCCTTGTCTCAGGGTAGTAAGTTGGTGGTCTGTTGATAACCCTCTAGTGGTGTGGGGGCTGTGCTTTGGCAAAGTGATGCAATAATCTATGTGCCGGGGGACTAGGGTCAGTCTGTCCTATGTGGTGAAATTCTCCTGTCTTATCTGGTGTCCTGTGTAAACTTAAGTGTGCTCCCACTAATTATTTCTCTCTCCCTCTCTCCCACCTCAGGACTACCTGACCTGATGACTTCTGGCTGTCCCCAGTCCACCTTGTCGTACTGCTGCTCATTTCAACTGTTCACCGGACATGCTACCGTGTCCCGGAACTGCTGTTTACAACTCTCCCTCTCCCGCTCTCTCTCTACCGCACCTGCTGTCTCGACCTTTGAATGCTCGGTGTTGAAACTTTAACTCCTGAGGTGCTGACCTGTTGCACCCTCAACAACCACTGTGATTATTAATTGACCCTGCTGGTCATCTATGAAAGTTTGAACATCTTGAAGAACGATTTGGCCTTAATGGTCAGGTACTCTTGAAATGCTTCTACATCTGCATTGCTTGCTGTTCGGGGTTTAATACTGGGTTTCTGTATAAGCCCTTTGAGACATCTGCTGATTTAAAAAGGGCTGTATAAATACATTTGATTGATTGATTGATGGACCCACATTGTGGGTACTCTTGCTAGCTATCTCAGGCTGCCTTTCACCCCATCCATACATGGCAAATGGGTGCCTGTTTTCCTTGTCGGTTTCTTTGGGCTTCTGTAGCTGGCTCCTCGCCCTGGGGGGCTTTCTGGACTGTTTGGCTTTAGTTTGAGCCTCTGGCTTCTTCCCTGGCTCAGAAGCAGTTAATCCTTTTCCCAACTTCTCTTCCTCTGACTCTCCGTAGCCTCCGTCCACAGCACCCTGTACATCTAGGAAGGGATGAGGAATACTTAAGAGTTCTATCATTTTATTAGTATACCTTGTGATTTTTATATGTGCAAGTGTTGTAGAAACTGTCAACAGACAGTGAGGCCTGATCACAGACAACGACGAGACAGCCTATAGGGAGGAGGTCAGAGACCTGGCCTTGTGTTACCTGAATAACAACCTATAGGGAGGAAACTAAAAAGATTTTGCATGGGTCCTGAGATCCTCAAAAGGTTCTATAGCTGCAACATCGAGAGCATCCTGACTGACTGGTGGCATCACTGCCTGGTACGGCAATTGCTCGGCCTCTGACCACAAGGCACTACAGAGGGTACTGTGTACGGCCCAGTACATCACTGGCTAAGCTGCCTGCCATCCAGGACCTCTACCCCAGGCGGTGTCAGAGGAAGGCCCTAAAAATTATCAAAGACCCCAGCCACCCCAGTCATATACTGTTCTCTCGCATGGCAAGCGGTACCGGAGTGCCAAGTCTAGGACAAAAAGGCTTCTCAACAGTTTTTACCCCCGAGCCATAAGATTCCTGAACAGGTAATCAAATGGCTACCCAGACTATTTGCATTGTGTTCCTCCCCCCAACCCCTCTTTTTACGCTGCTGCTACTCTCTGTTTATCATATATGCATAGTCACTTTAACTATACATTCATGTACATACTACCTCAATTGGGCCAACCAAACAGTGCTCGCGCACATTGGCTAACCCGCCAACCCCTCTTTTACGCTACTGCAACTCTCTGTTCATCATATATGCATAGTGACTTTAACCGTATCTACATGTACATACTACCTCAATCAGCCCGACGAACCGGTGTCTGTATGTAGCCTTGCTACTTTTTTAGCCTCGCTACTGTATATAGCCTGTCTTTTTACTGTTGTTTTATTTCTTTACTTACCTATTGTTCACCTAACACCTTTTGGGTTTGTGCCAGACATAGCGTTTTCCTTGATGGTCAAAAAGGTCAATTTTAGATTAATCTGATCAGAGTACCTTCTTCCATATGTTTGTGGAGTCTCCCTCATGCCTTTAGGTAAACACCAAACGTGTTTGTTTATTTTTTTCTTTTAGCAATGGCTTTTTTTCTGACCACTCTTCCGTAAAGCCCAGCTCTATGGAGTATACAGCTTAAAGTGGTCCAATGGACAGATACTCCAATCTCTTTGCAGCTCCTTCAGGGTTATCTTTGGTCTCTTTGTTGCCTCTCTGATAAATGACCTCCTTGCCTGGTCTGTGAGTTTTGGTGGGCGGCCCTCTTTTGGCAGGTTTGTCATAGTGCCATATTCTTTCCATTTTTTAATAATGGATTTAATGGTGCTCTGTGGGATGTTCAAAGTTTCGGATATTTTTTTATAACCCAACCCTGATCTGTACTTCTCCACAACTTTGTCCCTGACCTGTTTGGAGCGCTCCTTGGTCTTCATGATGGCGCTTGCTTGGTGGTGCCCCTTGCTTAGTGGTGTTGCAGATTCTGGGGCCTTTCAGAACAGGTATATCTATACTGAGATCATGTGACAGATCATGTCTTTATCTTTATCTTCATCTTGGCCAGGGCGCAGTTGCAAATGAGAACTTGTTCTCAACTAGCCTACCTGGTTAAATAAAGGTGAAATAAAAAAATACATAAAAAAATGTGACACTTAGATTCCACACAGGTGGACTTTATTTAACTAATTATGTGACTTCTGAAGGTAATTGTTTGCACCAGATCTTATTTAGGGGCTTCATAGCAAAGGGGGTGAATACATATGCACGCACCACTTTTACATAAAAAAAAAATTGAAACAAGTTATTTTTTTCACTTCACCAATTTTGACTATTTTGTGTATGTCCATTACATGAAATCCAAATAAAAATACAATAAAAATTACAGGTTGTAAATGCAACAAAATACAAAAAACGCTAAGGGCGATGAATACTTTGCAAGGCACTGTACTACTGTGCGCCTCCCATAGTCTGTTCTGGACTTATGAAGGATTGTGAAGAGACCTCTGGTCTTGTGGTGCATGTGTGTCCGTGCTGTGTGCTAGTAGTTTAAACAGACACCTCGGTCCATTTTGCATGTCAACATGATGAAGTCAATTTCTCCTCCTCTTTGAGCCATGAGAGATTTACATGCATATTATGAATAGCTTAGCGATGAATGTTAGCTCTCCATGTATAGCCAGCCGTTCTGCCCTGTTCTGAGCCAATTGCAATTTTCCGAGGTCTTTCTTTGTGTTACCTGACCACACGACTGAACAGTAGTCCGGGTGCGACAAAACCAGAGCCTGTAGGACCTTCCTTGTTGATAGTGTTGTTAAAAAGGCAGAGTTGTGCTTTATCATGGACGGACTATTGCCCATCTTGGCTACTGTTGTATGATCATGTTTCGACTATGACAGTATACAATCCAGGGTTACTCCAAGAAATTTAGTCACCTCAACTTGTTGCTCAATTTCCACATTATTTAATACAAGATCTAGATGAGGTTTAGGGTTTAGTGAATGATTTGTCCCAAATACAATGCTTTTAGTTTTTGAAATATTTAGTACTAACTTATTCTTTGCCACCCATTCTGAAACTAACTGCTGGTCTTTGTTAAGTGTTGCAGTGATTTCACTCGCTGTAGTAGCTGCCTTGTATAGTGTTGAGTGATCCGCATACATCAATTGACATACTGGCTTTACTCAAGGCCAGTGGCATCTCATTAGTAAAGATTGAAAAAAGTAAGGGGCCTAGACAGTTGTCCTGGGGAATTCCTGATTCTACCTGGATTATGTTGGAGAGGATTCCATTCAAGAACACCCTCTGTGTTCTGTTACAGGTAACTCTTTATCTACATTGTAGCAGGGGTGTAAAGCCAAAACAAATATATTTTTCCAGCTGCAGACTGTGATGACAATGTCAAAAGCCACACTGAAGTCTAACAAAATAGCTCCTACAATCTTTTTATCATCAATTTCTCTCAGCCAATCATCAGTAATTTGTGTAAGTGCTGTGCTTGTTGAGTGTCCTTCCCTATAAGCGTGCTGAAAGTCTGTTGTCAATTTGTTTAACACAATTTTTTCCAAAAGTTTACTAAGAGTTGGTAACAGGCTGATTGGTAGGCTATTTGAGCCAGTAAAGGGGGCTTTACTATTCTTGGGTAGCAGAATAACTTTTGCTTCCCTCCAAGCCTACACACTTTCTAGTTGGCCTCGATTGAAGATATGGAAAATAGTAGTGGAAATTTTGTCTGCTATTATCCTCAGTAATTTCCCACTCAAGTTATCAGACCACGGTGACTTGTCATTGTTGATAGTCAACAATATTTTTTAAACCTCTTCCACACTCGCTTTACGAAATTCTATATTTATAATGCTTGTCTTTCATAATTTGATCAGATATACTTGGATGTTGTCACACCCTGACCATTGTTTGCTTTGTATGTTTATATGTTTTGTTTGGTCAGGGTGTGATCTGAGTGGGCATTCTATGTTGTGTGTCTAGTTTGTCTGTTTCTGTGTTTGGCCTGATATGGTTCTCAATCAGAGGCAGGTGTTAGTCATTGTCTCTGATTGGGAACCATATTTAGGTAGCTTGTTTGGTGTTGGGTTTTGGTGGGTGATTGTTCCTTTTCCTGTCCTTTTGTACTTATGTCTGTTGTGTATTAGTTTGCACCAGTATTAGGCTGTTTCGGTTTTCGTGTATTGTTTATTGTTTTTTCATATTGATTTGTGTTTACTTTTGTTTTATTTAACATGGATCGCAATAGACACGCCGTATTTTGGTCCGACTCTCTTTCACCTACAGAAAACCGTGACAGAATCACCCACCACAACAGGACCAAGTGGCGTGGTGACAGGCAGCGGCAGCAGGAGCTACAAAGTCTGGAGTATACGACTTGGGAGGAAATAGACAGGTGGGCGGTCGACCCAGGGAGAGTGCCGGTGCCCGCCTGGGATTCGCTGGAGCAGTGCGAAGAGGGTTACAGGAGAATGGAGTTGGAGAAACAAGCACGGCGGCGTGGAAGGAAGCCCGAGAGTCAGCCCCAAAAATGTCTTGGGGTGGGGCACAGGGAGAGTTTGGCAGAGTCAGGAGTCAGACCTGAGCCAACTCCCCCTGTTTATCGCGAGGAGCCAAGGAGGAGACCAGAACCAGAGCCGGTGTTGGAGGTGAGCGAAGCAGAGGCTGTGAAGGAATTAATGGGGAAATTGGAGGAGAGAGTTAAGAGGGAGTTGCTGTGTTGGTGCTTTAAGCATGGAATTCGCCCGACGGAGCGTGTCGGGGATTTGATGGCACCTGGGTCAGTGCTCCATACTCGTCCTGAGGTGCGTGTTAGTCGGCTGGTGAAGATTGTGCCAGCCTCACGCACCAGGCCTCCTGTGCACCTCCCTAGCCTTGCACGTCCTGTGCCAGCCCTGCTCTCAAGATCTCCAGTACGCCTTCACGGTCCAGCCCATCCTGTGCCACCTCCACACACCAGCCCTCCGGTGGCAGCTCCCCGCACCAGGCTTCCTGTGCGTGTCCTCGGCCCAGTACCACCAGTGCCAGCACCACGCACCAGGCCTACAGTGCGCTTCGCCTGTCCAGCGGTGCCAGAGCTTTTCTCCTCTCCAGCGTTGCCGGAGTCTCCCGCCTGTTTAGCGCTGCCAGAGCCTTCCGCCTCTACAGCGCTGCCGGAGTCTCCCGCCTGTTTTTTAAATATTTTTTAATAATTTTATTTTTGCATTTTCCAATTAAGAACATTCAAAACCAAAGTGAAAAGATATTAGACAACGATAGGACAAAGTGACAGTAACAGACGAACGTAACAAAAATAAATTATAATTATATAAACAAACATACAATAATAAAAATTTAAAAATTAAAAATAACGAGACATTGGATCACCTGCCATAGGCTACATATTATACATTACGTGTGAAACATTATGTGAGGATTATATATAGATTCAATCAATGAGATGTGGGGGGAGATTCTCCATATAGTCAATAAAAGGTTGCCAAATTCTGTAAAATGTCTTTAACTTATTCCTCAAGCAGTAAGTGATTTTCTCCAAAGGGATACAACTATTAACTTCCGAAAGCCACATTGCGACTGGCAGGGAGGAATCCAATTTCCATTTCAAGGCAATACATTTCTTGGCAATCGCTAGCAATATTTCTGTTAGCTTTATAGTATGGCTTTGCCTAAGATTGGTGTTAGTAAAGTTACCCAGTAGACAGACCTCCGGGTCTAAAGGGAATGCAACCCCGTGAATTGAGGATATGGTATCGCATACCCCCTGCCAGAAACCGTGTAGTTTTGAACACTGCCAAGTGGAATGGAGGAATGTTCCTTCATCTGAGCCACATCTAAAACATAGGGAGGAGATCTCTGGGTTGAACTTGTGC